>NC_056746.1:479996086-480156086 GCF_019279795.1 Protopterus annectens
ATAGTCCTTAAGTAGAACACATATATCCGAATGTAACTCCCAAAAATGCATGAAAAACCTTTTCAGGTGCTGGATGAGAAATTGTATGCCAAATTCAACATTCTATGTCTAGCCTTCCGAAGGTTAATAGCCCCAATAGTATATCAGACATTGACATTTACTTTCAGTCCTTCTCTGACCACTGGAACAATTCTTGCACCTTTTATCATACATTTACCTAAGGTTAAATCGCCATCTAGACCAAATGATTTTAGACCAATACAACTACTTTGTGCTATATTGTAAAAATTCCTTAGCATGTAAATAATTACAGTTTATTATGTGAAGTTCAACATGGCTTCCTTCATGGTCTCAGCATCATGACAGCCTTGTATACAGTCACTGACACAATCTATAACTATAATATAACATCTAACTTGTAGCACATGTATTTATAGGCATGACTAGCATGTGGAAAACAGAAAACCACTTCTTTCATCTTGCCAAGTTAGGGAAGTTGAACATTAGCATAGATAACATCTCCTGGATAATCAGTTATCTCTCTAGTCAAACATATCAGGTGTACATGGAGATTTCAGATTCTGATGTGGGCACCCTCAACTTTGTTGTATTTCAGGGGTCATTGCTGGGGTTACTGCTTTTATTGTACACCTTCTTAATTGTATTAAACAAGATCTACAATTTTTAAACACTGCTATATACACTGAGGACCTCTTAGTATCAAACCACTGTACTACAAACTTGCAAGAAAAACTGCAAACTAACTTTACAAACATTTGGAAGTTGATTACAATAACCCCCATCCCACCCCTAAACACTCCCCAAAACTGAGTAGTAATGTTATTTGCCATTGTAAAGACCACTGGAAGCATCACAATTACTCCCTAAAGACCTTTTAAACAATGTCATGACCCAGGTAAATAGCAGCACAAAATACCTTGGCACAAATAAAACATTCACATGTTTTCTCCACTGTTGTACATAAATCTCTAGTAATGAATCACTCTTTCCAAAGCTGGAATATGGACTACATATTGTTTCCCTCCACTCCAACAAGTACTCATACCTTCTAACCACAATTAATACAATCTGTAAGTTTGTCTTTCTTGCAGATCCACAGACCCATCATTGTGAATTATTCAAAAAGGCCTGCTGGCTGCAAATGACTGCTAGAGATACTCTCCTCCTCAATCAACATTTTTGCCTTTCACATACTTAAATTAGAGCATCGTCCCCTGCTACGGCCAAGGGCCTCTGTCAGAGAGCTTTCTCATTTCCTTAGAGGCATCAACAATGATGTCCTCACTTTCAGGCTGGCAGTAGGGAAGATAATTACTTTCTAAAAGTGGGTTAGCTAGCTAGGCTCAACTCCATCCCCAGTCAGGTAAACCTGACACATTCTCATTGGTAATTTGTCTGATGGATGTTGCTTTAAAGGAAATATCTCTGAAAGACATTTTCATTAAACATTCATTTTTGTTGTCTTCTCCACTGTAGAACAATGGTGGAGATAGGGGCTTGAGAGGTCCCCCCATATGGGGAGTACATGGTGTGCTTGCCCCCCCCCCACACACACACAAAAAAGCATATTTTTCAGACACATTTAGTTCAATGAATCATTATAAATCCTTAATCACAATAAATAAGGTTTCAAGGCTAACCTAAGGAAGCATTTACCTATTCAAAATGAATGTAGTTATTTAAGAGATAATAGTAACTACTTGTCTCTCAAATGGGTTACTATTATTACTCTTTAACATATGTTAGTATAGGTACCTAGTTCAGTGATTCCTTTTGCTATCCTGTAAATTAATACTCTTGTAATATGTATGTATGTATGTATGTAACATACCATATTACATTGCAAATTCTATCTACAGACCATTTTGCTAATGCACCTTGCCTACACATTGAACTTACTTTTTGCACATTCTGCAGAATGTACTGTCTACATTGTGTTCCTGTTCATGTATTTATTCTGTACACTTCATGCAATTACAGTTGATGTATTTACTTCATACTCTTCATGGAGTCCTGATCATGGCTGAAAAGGATCTGATGACATCTTACCTACCTGATTAGCAAATGATTAGATAAATAAAACCATATCACATGCTCAAATAATAGATAATTCAACAACAAACAGCTCAGTATATTCAAACAAAAACAAACTGGAAATAAGATTATGCAAATCCTTTGTTATTCCATTGCATAACACAGGAACAAGATCATAAACTGATTTTGATGCTGACTGCAACTCCATCAGTAATATCTGAGCTGTTTGCTGCTTGGCTGTTTATTCTAGGCATGTGCATATTTTTCGTTGGGTTCTCTGTCTGTGCAGCCTTTTGCATGTGTAGCTCATGTTAGATAACAGTAACATTAATTGTAACATTTGGCTGGTCACAGTTTATTTTCTGTACTATTTAGTTTTTGTGTTTTAATGAGACCTTTTCTCCAGTGGAGGCAGGGGAGCCCACAGCCCCCCCCCCCCCATGCAGCTCCCCCATGCAGCCATTCCATTGTCCCATTACTTGGCTATTTCTCCCCAGTTGCCATAAACAGTGTTCAAAACTCTCAGTGTGCATACTGTTTTATGCTTTAACTTCTACAATGAACACAGATATTTGGATTTAATTTACAAATTTTATTTCAAATTTTATAGCACAAACACTGACAGACATTTGCTAAACAAAGCAATAGTCTTACAATGAAAACAGACTTGGCATTAAAACTTCTCTACCCTTGAAACTCACACTCACTGAAACAGCTTTGAAACCCACATTCAAAGAAAATGCATATGGCCCGTGGTGGATTAAGTTTACCTTTGGTTTGTTTCAAATCATAGGCCCCTTGCACACATTTTAGGACCATGCAAAAGTTCTTTAATACAATCAGGAAAGCAAATCAATTATAATATATAATAATTTAATTATATCCCTTGTATAATCCAGCACTACTTGATCAACTGTGTTTTAAATTTATAGTTTTGAACATTTTGCTAGTAAGCAATGAAACAAAACATATGAGCCAATAATGACAAACTGCCCAATTCATAACATTTCAACCATAAAAGGCCACTCAAACTGATGTCATTACAATCCACCAATATCGGTCAATATGCACAATCTCTGCAGAAGTAAATGTCATCTGAATAATTCCACATTAAAGAAATCTGAAACTAATGAAGAGGTTGTTGCTAGAAAACAACTTTATATTTCAGTGTCTGCTGCCTTTGAAGAATAAATTGCCTATGTTACATTATAAAGATGGTAAGCTGCTATACTGCAATAAGGAATGGGTGGCAAGCTGAAAAACAAGTTCATAGTTACTAGGCACCTCATCCGAAGGAGAACATACTCGGATCTGCAGCACCTCACCCCCTTAAAATACAAATCTACATGTTGTGGGAGTAGAACCTATTGCCCTTGCATCAAGATGCAAGTATGCTACCTGCTGAAGTACTAACACTGCTTTAAAATTTTACATAATAGTGATATAATTTGCTGAACAAAACAGTTGTACATTTTAAGCAGACTTAGCATGAGCAACAGTAAACTTCTCTTCCCTTGAAGCTCACAATTCCTTGAAAATGCACTTGAAAATAAATTCCACTTGCTAAATCTGTCTAGGGCATTTCACTCACTCACTCTCTCTCACTCTCACTCTCTCTCTCTCTCTCTCTCTCTCTCTCTCTCTCTCTCTCTCTCTCTCTCTCTCTCTCTCTCTCTCTCACACACACACACACACACACACACACACACACACACACACACACACACACACATACATGCACACACACACCTCAGCCTCTTAGTGCAAGAAATCTGGACAAAACCTAAAATAAATAGGGACAGATTATATATTTTTTTCAGAAATTTATAAAATTGCTGGAATAACAGGATTTGTATTTGTATGCATTTTTCTAAAGGATATGACATCTAAAACTCAAATGTTTGTCATTATTTAGCAACTTCAATCCTTTTTAGGAGGAACATGGGGCAGAAATCTGGATATTCTGCAAAAAACTAGACAGCTGAGGGGTATTCTACCTCTCTCTTATATATACATGCACACATACATACACAGCCACACACATCCACAAAGGTCCCAAACTAGGGACACATTTAGAAAATTGCTATAATAACAGGATTTGTGTTAGAATGCATTTTCTGAAGGATATAAAGTCTGAAACTCAAATGCATGTCATTATTTAGTAACTTTAATCCTTAGCTCATTCCATTAGTTTGTCAACAACAGAAATTTTATGAGGAGCAGACCAAAATATAAGGCAAAAATCTGGATAGTTGACAGGTATAACATAAACATACATCCCCCATACCTCCTTAGAAAGTGGATAGAACAAGTTTTGCATTACTATGCATTTTCTAAAAGATATGAAGTCTAAAGCTGAAATGTCTGCCATTATTTCTTGACTTCAGTCCTCAATTATTAGCCAGAAAAACACAATTTTATGAGAAACAAATCAAAAATTTGAGGCAAAAATCTGTATAATTGTGAGGCATGGCTCTCAACCTCTGAAGGCAAGGAATCTGGACAAAGCCATAAATAAAAGCGATACAAACAGCCAAAAGTAGGGTCAGTTTTTAAGTATTGCTCTTACAAACTTAGAAAGTTGATTGAATAACAGGTTTTGATAAGCACACATTTTCTGAAGGGTGTGAAGTCTAAAACTCAAATGTATGTCATTATTTTCTAACTTCAGTCTTTAATGATTTGCCATTGATTTGCCAGAAAAACACAATTTTATAAAAAGATGACCAAAAATATGAGGCAAAAATCTGGGCATTCCGAAAAATCTGTACAGTTGAGAGGTATGTTGTGAGGCATGAACCCCCCTCTTACTCACACTCCTACCTCCATCCTACATGCACACACACAGACCTACCTACTAGACACACACACACACACACACACACACACACACACACACACACACACACACACACACACACTCACAAATACACACCCACACACACACACACACACACACACACACACACACACACACACACACACACACACACACTCACAAATACACACACACACACACACACACACACACACACACACACACACACACACACACACACACACACAAAACCCTACCTTTACCTACCTACTTCTTATATATACGCATACCACACCCCTACCTACCTACCTGCTTCTTATGTCCACACACCTCTACCTACCTATTTCTTACACACACACTCACCTTAAGCACAGAAAACAAACACGCGCACACCTACTTCTCACTTGTATATTCATCTGTAGTCCAAATGTCTTCTGGAATTCAAATTCCACTTGGCTGCAAAAGATGAAGATGTAAACCATCAGTTGCACATAAGAAGATGAAAAGAGGTTGCAAACACTGTCTATGCAACTGGATGCAAATAGCGTTCTTAAAGAAGAACACCCTTAAAAAAAAGTTTTCTTTAATTAAAAGAAAACTAATCTCTCGGCCAGCCGTTACCAGTGGAGGTGCAAGTGCATCCCCTTACACCTGCCTGCGGATGCCCTTGAGTGGAAGCTATCTTTCTGTTTGTTCATTTGTTTGCTTTTGGAATAAACATATAAAATGCAACTGTGGTAGAAAAAAAAAAAAAAAAGAAAGAAACTGAAAAATATAATCTCCGAATCTGTTATGTAGCACGTCACTTAATGTAGTTGGTAGAACATATAATGTTTAACAAAAGACACATTCCATGAGGCCTAGAAACAAGATTTATTCACAAGCCTGTAAAACAATAAAAAGAACACTCAAGCGGCTACCATAAACACTTTCAGTACCCTAAATATCAAATATTTCTTTGGAGTGGTTCTAAGCATTAAACACAAACTTTAAATAGGGAAACAAATCATGTGGCATACATGCAATGTTGTTGAAGCAGGAATGCAATAAAACATAAAACAATATTCATGTAAGACAGCACCATAAACTTAATGTTTTAGAGGGCATCCCTTCATATTAGCTTTAAAATAATTATATTCATTTGAACATCAATAAATTAAAGCACTGAATAAAAGCTGTGAGGTATATTCTTTAAAATCTTATTCATTTTTAATATCTCTAGACATCATATCTGATACCACCTTATCTAAAATATAAAATTCTCCAGACATTAAATGATATCCACTTTATTTTTCCCATCTATGCATAACCTGCCACTTCATGTCGGAACAGCACTTGAGCATGCCCAGTACTACCTGTACAGCCAATACATTATATGTTTCTGAATATATACATCACATGCCCGTCCTTAAGAACAGCCTTTCTCATCATAATATATTACTTTATGAATCTACTTCAGGTGTCTTTGTATTCCTATACTGTGGGGAAAAACGTCCTTATCTTATCATGGATACAATGTATGGTATATGCTTGCATTTTTACCTGCTTCCCATAAAGGTTTAATATTTACTGATGACTATTGTTTCCCTACCTACTAAACTATCTTATTCTTCTTTTGTTTCGGAAGTTCAAGGAGAAGTGTGTGCCGAATGGAAGCTGTGAGCTTTCTGCTAAACACCAGCCTACTGCATAGGACACTAGCTATTTTACTTGGGTGTTCATAATAATAATAATGCAAGAATAATTTTGCCTGGCAGTGTGAATTAGATTTTTGGAGTTTAATGGAATATCATCTGTGGTAGAAAATGCACAGCTCCCCCATCTCCTCACTTAGGGTGCTAATATCCAAGCGTTCCTCCTGTAGAAGCAGTATTTATGTTGGCTGCACTTGTGATCTACCGATCTGCATAGGTATCTGTGCCTTGTGACCCAGTTATAATGCTGAGATCATTACTATAGTTTAAGTACTTACATCAGTGCTTTCTGTCAGTCACCCTGTACTATCATCTGCCAATTTACTTTCCTTCTGTATATTCTTATCCTCCTCCCTACTCTAACAGGTCTTTCAGGTATTCCGCCTTACACACCTTTCCTGTTTCATTCACTTTCCCACAGATATATGCACTTACTCAGTAGTATCCTGGTCCCTTTGCTTTACTTTCTATTCCTTGACATCATTTCAGAAATTTACCACTTCATAATTTTTCTTACTTGTGTATACATTTGTTCCAGTTGTTGCCAATATTTTTATTATGATCTCTCCTCCTTTGTTAAGGCTAGCCATGTTTTAACTCTCTCTCTCTCTCTCTCTCTCTCTCTCTCTCTCTCTCCAGTGAGCGATATTCAGAAAACTCTCCATCTAACTTCTGTTAGCTAATGCTGAGCTGCTCAAGTTATACTCAGCTAGAAATCTTTACAAAAAGACTTTGTCAAGTAAAACTATCACAAATAATTTATTAGACAACTGAGAGTACTGCAGTGGCTTAGTGCAACAATTGCACGCTTGGTACACCAGTGATTGCACACTTGGTACACCAGTGATTGCACGCTTGGTACACCAGTGATTGCACACTTGGTACACCAGTGATTGCACGCTTGGTACACCATCCTCCTTTTAAGTGTTATTTTTTTGGTTATGTTAGGCTTCATACTGACAGGGTGTAATTAAAGAAAATGGGAGAAAAGACTTAAAGTGAACATTTATATGAACACAGGGAATTTATCTTGATAGTACAATTCTGTTTTCATGCATATTAGCCACAGATAAGGTGATTATTGACTGGATAAGATGACATGCCACATTGAACCTACAAAGTGTCACCAGAACTGGAAAAAATGTCAGTGTAGAATCCTCAAGACACTGAAACAATCCTACAATCGGGGCTAGGGTGGGCCCAGGAGGAGGAGGAGGAGGATGGCCCCTCTATTGTAGAAGGAAGTAGCAGTCCACAAAATAAATCACAAAAATTACAAAAATTGATATGTCAAAAGAGAGACATAAAGACAATAGAGTGGACTATTGAGGATAAGAAAGAAATTATGTATTGTTACTATTATGCAAGAAGCCCAGAATTTCCAGACACAAGGTATACAAAAGGAATAAGAGAGAAGTTACAGAGGAAAGAAAAATATTGCCACAAAATAAACCGTCAGAAGTTTCAAATAAAAAAAAATTATATTCATAATACACAGATTTATGAAAAAAAATATATAGACCAAGAAACCTTGGGAAGTTTGGGAAAAGAAGAAACCAAGGAAGTACAAAAATATAAAGAACAAAATCTAGAGGCTTTTGAAATATATAAAAAAGAAATATGGACATGCGAAAGAAAGAGAGATCTGATATGGTGCAATATTTATGCAAAGGAGAAAGCTAAGCTAATCAACACAAAAAAGGCAACATCAAAGATATTTGTTGAGAAATACAGGCAAAGGCACCCAGATATGGAAAAATTCACAATAAAATAAGATCACAAAGAGGGAATGTAGAACAGAAGATTAGTAAAGTAGAAGTTAGAAAAATAAATGAAGTTATGGAATACTTACAAAGTGAAGGATTTGGTGCAAAAAGTCTAACACAGGTTACATCACAGCATGATGAAATAACAAGTCCACAAAGTAATTAGAAACAGGAGGGGCAGGAGACATCTGAAGAAGAAATGTTGACATGGGAAAGAAAAAGAGATTTAATGTGGTGTAATATTTATGCCAAGAGAAAGCAAAACTAATCAATACAAAAAAGAGCAGCACCAAAGATACTCGGAGAGGAATAAAGGCAAAGGCATCTGGGCATGGACAATTTTACAATGCAAAAAATAAGAAAACAAAGAAGAAAAGTAGAAAAGAGGATTAGTAATGGAGAAGTTAAAGAAATAGAAACTGAAGTTATGGATTACAGGAGAAATGAAGGATTTAGTGTAGAAAATCTAACTCAGATAACATCACAGCAGGATTAAGCAATGGATCCCCAAATTAAGAAGAGACCAATGGACCAGAAAACATCTGATCATTTGTCATATGAAGATACTTTGGAGCCTTTCATTGGAAACCAGTACAAATTTTCAGTTGGAGTTGCACAGCATATGAGGAACAGCAAAACTGGCAACTTTGACGCAGTCAATGTTGTTGAATGATAGGCCAGTGAACTCCCATATGAAAGAACATGACACAGGATGAAACTGAAGAGAATGTGGCACAAGAAGATGCTCTGGAACTTTCTTTAGAATGCTGCAGGAAATGGACAACAATGACTGTGCCCTCAGTTTAGAAGAAAATGATCTAAGAGAAGAGTTGCTTGATTTAATAGAAATGGATAGACAAATTAAGATCAATGAAAGAAATAGACTACAAAAAGTCAATAAAACATTAGAAGTTTGATAAAACAAATTAACTCAGTAATTACGACTGTCCATAGAGATTCATGTGATATCACAGAAGTAAACAGGATATACTACTGTATAGCTAAATTAATAACTGATAAAGTTCTACCACAAGAACACAAAATAGTAAGGGAAAGGAAGGGGAGAAATCGAATGCCATCCTGGAAGTATTCAATACAGAAAACTGTAAAGCAATTAAGACAAGAAGTGGCACTGTTAGAAGAGTATAGAAGAGGGAACAGATCAACAAAAATACTCACCAAGATAGATGTGATAAAAGCAATGCACAATATCAGAAGAGATCAGGATCTGCCATGCACTGTAGTAAATAATAAACTAAAAATATTAGCACAGGCAGAAAAACCATGGAAGATATGCACATAATATATAAAGGAAAAGTACAAAATAAGCAATTTATTGATAACACAAAAAAAGTTTTATAGAGAATTGGGAAACAAGACAAAAGGAATTGAAATACCACCAAAAAAAGAAAAAAAATAGATACATTTTGGAGAAATATCTATGAACATCCTGTGAAATATAACAAAGATGCTAAATGGATAGAAGAATTAAAAGAAAGAATAAGAAGCTCAAATGTACAGGATGTGAAATGAGATGAAGTAACAGCCAGAGAAACTGAAACAAAGTTTAGAAAAGAGTGATTGACTGGCCCCAAAAGGTGTTGAATTGGTTGGACAGGAAAACAAGAAGGATGCTTCATGCTCATCAAATGATTTAAAAAATCAGTGCATACCAAGATTATATATTCCCCATTCTGAAAGAGGTATGGACCTCCTTGAAACTGATTACATGTATAGATCTGTAGTCATGGGACTGCATACATATCTGCTAACCTCACAAGACCCACACATAGTGAAAGTTTAAAAACATGAGGAGAATACGTCTACAATGACTTCCCTGCTTAGTTTAGCTGAAGCATATTGGTGTCAAGCAGGAATAGAAATCAAACCAGAAGTAGACAAAAATCAGACAACAATTGAATGTGCCAAAATAAATATATAAGATGAAAGAACAGATGAGAAGGCAAGAAATGTGAAAAATGCATAGACACAGTTGCAAGTATAGAAAACTCTTGGAACAACCTCACGTTGATCAGAACTGAACACAGGAATGGTTAATGGGAGGTCAATTTAAACCTAAAGATGAATGATAGCAGACTATGTACACATTGGTTTACAAAGTCCATTGGACATGTGAGAGAAACAGACAAATGCAGATTTTATATAATAGAATTGGAAACAGTTGCACATCTTGTTGTTGGTTGTGACATACTAATTGCAGAAGGACTGTATACTGAAAGGTGTAATGATGGGGCATGACTTTTGCATTGAGGATTGTGCAAAAACTATAATATTGAAGTAGTTGAAATACATTGGAAACTCGAGCCACAAAGCATTATAGAAACTGATGAAGTTTATATCACATGGGATCAACCATTGCCAACAGTTCAAAAAACAGATGTAAGAAAACCAGATATAGTACTCCATGAAAAGAAGGGAAAAGTAGCATTCAGCACTGAAATTGTTACACCCACTGACTCCAGTGTCTTACATACAGAAAGACACAAAGTCAGAAAATACCAGGATTTGCAGGCAGAAACAAAGGCAATGTGGAAGGATACCCAGACAGTTCCAATAACAGTAGGAACAACGGATAAAAAATAATTTACAGTTGTACTTACCGATTACATATAATTTCATAATGAAACAACAGAAGGGAGATGAGGTGTGCATGCTAATGCTTCTCCACATGCAGTGACAAGCATTTTCTAGTACTGATAGTTGTAATTCTCATCGTATAAGTCAATTTATTTTAAGAGGTTTATCCTTCATTTTACTGTTGCCTTATTGGTAGTGAAGCAGCCAAAAATCACACTTTATGCGCAAACCTCATACTGTTGCTCCTCCACCTACCTAAACACAAAATATGTTGGCACCTCTGCAAGTTGTTGTGAGAAGACTAAACAGTGCACTTTGTGTTTCAGCTGCCCCCTCACAAACATACTTCTGAACCATCTCTGATTTTGCATAACATCTCTGATTTTACCTCGTATTTTTGCCCTGTCCCTTATAAAAATTCAGATTTTTCTGACCAATTACTAATGATTGCATTCAGTCAATAATGCTAGATATTAAAGTTTCAGACTTTTTATTGTTCAGAAAATGTATACTGATGCAAAACCTGTTTACTTTTACATGAATATTTTAAAATTGTCCCTGATGTTGGGCTTTTGTTCATTTTATTTTTGTCTTCACCCCCGATTCTTGAGCAAAGGATTTAAGAGTTGTGCTCTACAATCAAAAGAGGATTTTATTGGTGTATTCCTGATGGATAAATATCTATTAGACATTTTGGGTTCTGAGATATGTTTCTGAGAGAGATATTCAGGAAAATGTACTCAGTGTAATACATGGAGTATACCTGGATACACTTTTGCTTATAGAAGAAATATGTCAAAACAATATATAAGGATAGTTTACTATTCGGAAGTTGAGATACCTTAAATTTGTACTGGACTGTAAGCACAGGCATGTTTCCTCAGACTTGTCAGGAAATATTCTATCAGTCTCACTAACCACAATTCAACAGCTGGTGGTAATTCTTCTGAACAAATATTTTTACTTGCAACATAAAAGTAGTAATGAACTCTTATTACAATGGAGCACTATGTAAGTTTAAACACTTAAAAGATCCCTGCCAATTATTGTGCTATAATTTAGACAACACATTTGCAACCACTTCTTCATAACACAGTCTGGAAACCTTGCATGCACACAAAGTATATACCCAATAATTTAATTTATTTAAGTATGCAAAGAAAAGCAAAATTACAAAATAAGAGGGAAAGGAAGGATATATGTGAGTGTGTGTGTGCATGTATATATATATATATATATATATATATATATATATATATATATATATATACATACATATATATATATATATATATATATATATATATATATATATATATATATATATATATATATATATATATATATATATATATATATATATATATATATGTGTGTGTGTGTGTGTGTGAGCATGTGTGTGTGCGTATGTGCATGCATGCATGTGTATGTGTGCGTGTGTGTGTATGTCTGTGCGTGTGTGTGTGTGTGTGTGTGTGTGTGTGTGTGTGTGTGTGTGTGTGTTTGTGTGTGTGTGTGTACGTGCATGCGTATGTGCATGCATATGTAGGTATGTGTATGCATTTGTTTCTTACATAGTAGGAGCTACCTTACTTCTGAAAAAAGGACAGCATACATTTAAACAACCTTTAACTTTGCAGGCATGGACAAAGAAAATCACTAAGTAAACATCGTCTGGGTTGGCTCCTGTTCACAGAAATATATACGTGACATTTTCTAAATACCAAATAAAGACAACTGACTTTACCAATATTGTTGTATTTAAAGCAATTCATATTTTTTAAAGAAAACTAGAATGTCTGCAATGTGAAGTCTTCAGCAGTACAAAACAAACAACATTTAAAAAAACTTCATGTATTTTTTTTTCCTGCTCTTTATTTTTCTAAATGGTAGTCTCACTGGGACACATGGAAAAACTACTCCTTTTACAAGACTGACCCAGAATTGTTGTATGAAATAGGCAGACTACATAATGGCAACAATAACTTATAATACATGGTTGGATTAGAATATGTAGTATAGACAATGGTTTTGTATTTCAAATCATTCAACCAGGACATCATAGAAGCATTTAAAATATTATAATTTAAAAACCACAAAGAAGCAACCTACTTCTCATAATCATATCTTTACAAAGAAGTAAATATGCAGTTAAAAAGCATCATGAAATGACCTACTTTGTAAACATCAATCCTTCATATATAATCATACCTCTCAGCCTCAACCAGATATGCAAAATATCTTTACAAAACCAAAAATAAGAGGGGGGGACAAAGGTCCAAAATTAGGGACACATTTCAAATATTACTCTGATAAACTTAGAAAGTTGCTAGAATAACAGTTTTTGGGTTAGTATGAATTATATGAAGAATATGAAGTCTGAAATTCCAAATGTATACCATTACTTAGTGACTTTAATCTTTAATGATTTACCAAAAAAACACACATTTTATGAGGAACAGATCAAAAATATGAGGCAAAAATCTAGGTATTATGCCAAAATCTGGACAGCTGAGAAGTATGGCCATAACTACCAAAACACCTTACAGGGCTGTAACTGAGAAAATAAATCACTACCTTAACATTATTTGTAATGTATCTAATATTCCATAACCCTTTAATGGGAAATCCACACAAATTTGAGATTCTGAGATATATGGATACAAATTAAAATGTTAACATGCCTCTTGGGCAGAAAACTAAATGCTATCTGTTTTCCATCAGTTGTGGAAATGTCCAAATGTATACTTACAGTCAATGGCAGATATTATAAATGTATATCAGGTGTCCAATCAGGCCCACAGTTCTAGTATGATCCATAGCACAACAGATGAAGAAGAATACCACTGTTGCTCTGAAATGTAGCACTGTCAGTTCTATTTGTTCTTTTCTTGGGATTCATAAATAATGACACCATAGCTGCTGTAGATCAGAACATGTGTATGTACCTTTAAGAAGCATTTCCAGATGTAGCACATGCATATAAATAGAGAGCATGTGCAGGCAGAAGTGCCATTTTGAGAGTGTTTACATGTATGAGTGCAGTAGTCAGTCTGTTTGTAAGTTTATTTAAGTTTAATTTACAAAGCCTCATTTCTGATGTGTCTGTGTGTAATAAAGCTGCTTGAACAGAACCCTGGAATGTTTGTCTCTTTTATCCTGACCAGACGACCGACATGGCATCAGAACCGGGATTAAGAAAGCTACTTCTTGGAGCAATGAGGTGCAGAGTTGAAGATGAAAGGAGACCAAGCAGCTTGAGGGAAATGGAGCACAGACAAATAAAAAAGGGCCAGAAATGAGATAAAGATAAAGAAAACTGCACAAATGACTCACTTGGCAAAGAAAATGAAAAGGCGCATTTATAGGTCACAAAATACATTATTAACGAATAGCACAAAACATATTATTAAGCAAACGAAAGGCATAAACCACATTATTTATTAAACAAAATGTTTGAAACCATGATATTTGATAAAACTAGTAAAACCATTCATATGGGGCTCAGAATTACCTTCGGTTTGCATAATGAGCATGTTTAAAGTAACAAGAAAAGTACAATGAGCATGATAAGAGGTTGAAAAGGCATATCAAGTACAATAAAAGGGCAGAATTAAGCTTAAAGAGCAAGGCAACTGCATGTGTTTTAGTAAAAGACTGGGCTTTACTATTTTGCATTGACCGAAACCATTCAAAGCATAAATAGAGTTGTTCGAAGTATCTCAGAGTGTGCAAAGTGTTTCAGAGTGTGTGCTTTATTACATTGCAATTATTTCAGAGTTTGCTCTGTGCAAAGTAGTTATATTGCAAACTGCAGTCAAAGTACAACTATTTTGAAAATGTTCTTGTGCTGTATGCATTTATTCGCAGAAACCCACTATTTCAGAGTGTTTCTTACACTGCAGAGTTATTTTACAAAGTACAGCCATTTTGAAAGTTTCTTGTGCTGTGTAGTTTGTTTGCAAAGTGCATTCATTTTGAATTGTTTCTTACTCTGAGCTTTTTCCATTGTGTATAGCTTATTCTCAAAATACAGTCATTTTGAAATATTTCTTACACTGATAAGCAGTGATTTCAAAGTAAAGTACAGTAATTTCACAGTGTTCTTGTGTTATGGAGACTTATTTGGCAAAGTGCAGTTATTTCACAGTTTGTTGTGCTACTATTTATAATTACAAGTACTGGCATAAAATTCTGGCATATGTATTTGTGTGTGTATGTTCGTATATAATTCCAAGCACCTTCACTTCTGTGTGTTGATATGGCAAAGGCATTTTGCATACCAGGTCCACTTGTGTTTGATCATAATAGAGCAGAGAATTGGTAAGTATTCAAGCAGGAATACAATATTTTCATACATACAGCTTTTTTTGACAAAGATGCACATACAAGGGCATTCAGTTTGCTTAACTTAGCTGGGTCAAAAGCTATTGTAAGAGAGCATTCATTTGTGTATGCACCACAAATATATGCAGAAGAAGGGGCAAACCATCATACTGTGGTACTGGCTGAATCCAGGGAAGACCCCAAGTGCTTAAAATGTAAATTTAGAGAAATATGTAACTCCCAGACAAATGTTACTTTAGAGAGATTAAAAGCCAGGTGAAACTTTTGCAGCTTATATCACTGACTTGAGAAACAAAGCTAAAACGTGCAGATTTGGTGACATGAAAGAGGAGTTAATAAAGGACAGGCTTGAGTGTGGTGTTAACAGTACTACAGTGAGAAAGATTTTGCTTTGTGACAGTGATTTAACATTAAGCAAAGCCATAGAGATTTGTCAAATCCATGAACTCACAGAAAGGAACACAAGCATGCTTACAAGTGATAAAATCATGGTTTCAATAGACACTAGAGCAAACATAGACAGTATGTAACACATGGCAAGCAGAAACAGGCCTAAGCACATGGCAGCAGCAACCCCTGTGGGTGTGGCAAGGAAAACCCAGAGCTTTCTAACAAGTTCCAAGACTAGTTTAGTTAAAGGAACATGTGCAGTATAGGAGTGAGCCAGCAAAACCCAAGTCAAGTCTTATTGTTAACTGTTGTAACTGTGGCGCCAACCATGAGTCTAAAAGATCGAAGTGCTTAGCCTTTTCTCAGCAATGCCACAAGTGTAAAAAATGAAACCATTTTCAAAAGTTTTGTAAATTCAGCAAACTTCATTCAGTTATTAAGAAAGGTTGATCAGATAGAGAGCTGCAACCCTACTTTCTATGTAGATGGTGTACCAGTGGTCGGTGAAAAGGTTAATGCAGTAGATTTATTGGGAAAGAATGAACTATTTGTACTGTCCTGATCAATGGTAAACCCTACAGAGCTCAAAGTAGACACTGGTTCAAAGTGTAATGTAATGTCAGCAGAAACATTTGCTAAAGTAATTGCTGGTGAGAAACTTAATTTGGTCAACTGACGAAGCTTGTTGCTTATGAAGGTGGAGAGATTCAAACCGAAGGCTCAGTAATGCTTTCAAGCTACTCGGCGAGGAACCAGTTACAGCTTGCAATTTTATGTAGCCTGAATACCCGTGCAGTTATTATTAGGTCTCAGAGACAGTTTAAGAATGAAACTGCTTTCTTTTACCAAAGAAGTACATTATGTAAACACATGTCCCAGTTCCAGCTTTACTGGCACTATTTTCTCAGAATATGCTGTGTTCGACAACAAGCTGTACTCTATGAAGTTAGACCCAGAAGTCAGTCCAGTGGTCAGACCAGCAAGAAGGGTTCCAGTAGCTATGCAGGACAAAGTCAAGGTCCAGTTAGACAAAATGGTGCAGTAAGGTATGATTTGTCCAGTTAACAGAACCAACTGAGTGGGTATCATCCATGGTATCTGCTCATAAGTAAAATTCAGATGAAATCAGAATATGCATTGACTCAAGAGATTTGAACAAGGCATTAAAAAGACCTCATCATCCTATGCATACAGTCGAGGAAATGTAACCCATATGCCAAATGCCACTGTTTTTTTCTGTCTTAGATGCAAGTGATGCTCAACTTCAAATCTTCTCTACTGACTGCATTCTGTACCCCATTTGGTACATACAGATTCCTTAGGATGCCTTTTGGAATAAATTCTGCCAATGAAGTCTTTCAGTGTGTAATGGAGCAAATTGTTTCAGGCTACTCATGCAATAATAGTTGATGATTTACTAGTTGGAGGTGATGGTGAAGCAGAGCATGACAGAAACCTCAGGAAAGTTCTGGATAAAGGGCATGAAATGACTTTAAAGCTCAGTCCTCTGAACTGCACATTCAGACTACCAGAAGTTACTAATGTAGGTCATGTATTTACCAGTACAGGCTTACGACCAGATCCTTCTAAACAAGCAGCCATTTTTGAGATGCCAGCTCCAGACAATGTCCAAGCCTTACAGTGTTTTCCTGGTATGGTTAACTATTTCAACAAATTTATCCCTGACTTTAGTGAGTTATCAGCACCTTTAAAACAGCTGATACACAAAAATCTTGCATGGCCATGGTTATAACAACACTAGAGAGCATTTGATAACCTCAAACAGCAAATTGCTAACCCACCTACTTTAAGATACTATGATACCCAGAAACCAGTAGTTCTTTCCTGTGATGCTTCAAAGTTTGTTCTTGGTGCAGTTATTCTTCATGAGGGCAACCCTATTGCCTACACATCTAGAATTCTTACCCAAACTGAGATGCAGTATGCTCAAATTGAGAAGGAACTTTTGGCAATTGTGTTCGGATGTTTGAAGTTCCATGATTATATTTATGGTTGAGCAATCCAAGTAGAAACTAACAATCAACCTCTAGTCACTATTTTAAAGAAGGCTATGCATTCCACTCCAGCAATACCACAAAGAATGGTGCTCAAATTGCAAAAGTACAATTTCAAAATGATCTATACAAAAGGTAAACTTCTTTATCTGGTGGATGCCTTATCCAGATCACCCAGAAGTACTATGGAACAGCTTGATGCAGAGAATTTTGACTATGATGTCATGGAAGCGTGTGATTTTTCTACCATGAGACTTGATGAGCTGAGAGATCATACAAAGTCTGATCCAGTTTTGCAGAAGCTCATTCACTTCTTCAAAGTAGGATGGCCATCAAAGCAATCCTGTGTACCACCAGAAGTACAACATTTTTATCCATACAGAGATGAGATGCTGATGGAAGACAGTATCATTTTCAAAGGTGTCCAAAAGAAGAAAAAAGTCCTGGTACCACAAAATAAAATAAATAGTCCACTTTATTGTTTTAACCACAGGAGCAACCAGAATAAGCGTTTTCGTCTTTGCCACAAGACTTCATCAGATACCCCTTCCACATGTTACAAACCTTTTATATTCACCTAATTAACCACTAATTGTGATTTAAAAAGACAATGCAAAATACACTTTACTTTCATCCTATGAGCCAAAACCCATTCAAGCTGTTATATTGTTGCTTCAAGAAAATGAAGCAATTACATAATGTTATTCAAATATTAAACATGAATATTGTAAAAATTATACCATAAACTACAAAAAAGTTGTAATAAAATAAAATAAAATATTTAAATAAAATATTTAATGAAGTGGACAAATTTAAATATTTTATTGATGGTATTCTAGCTGTTAAGGCTACATATACGTTTATGCTACCTGGCAATTTAAACTAAAGATGCCCTCTGAATTAATACCGGTTTGACAGAAATATACTCATTCAATCCAGGGGTATGTTCGATTTTAACCTGAGTTGCCATTTCAGTTCTTTATTCAGCAGCATGTTTTTATATCACCACCCCCTGAATTGTTTTTAACTATATATATGATGCCAAATTTATATCCACTAAAGGACCTACAATTGATGGAATGTTTGTATAAAACACTAGTCTCCTTCTTAGTTTTTACATCATAGCCATGTTCGTATATCCTGTCTTTGAATGCCCTCTCCGTTTTACCCACGTAAAACGCGGGGCATCCATTGCACCTAGCCAAATACACTAGCATTTTTGTATTACAATTACCTTTGCAAAATCTGACCCAGCTGCCAAGCCCATTTTGCAGCTGTATGTTATTCTCCTTCAGGATGTTGGAACATTGTTTACAACTTCCACAAGGGGCTGTTGCTTTTTCAGCATACTTATTTTGGGATAATGGTAACTTGAATGTTCTTTTAAAATTAATACCTGTCCTAAAAGAAAAAGAAGGTGTTGCCCTATGACAAAATTCAACTTATTTTTTAATTAATGGAGGTAGTACTTGACAACAACTACATTAATTTTCAGGGTGAATATTTTCAGAAGATACATGGTGTAGCAATGGGGGGCAGCATGCGCACCAGTTTATGCAAATTTAGTCATGCTGGAATGGGAGAATAGGTTTGTATTCAAAAGTACCTATATGAAAAATATTTGTCTATATGTAATATTTTTGGACGATATATTTATATTATGGAAGGAGAAGAAGACAATGTGAAAACCTTTGTAGAATACATTAATGAAAGCACCCCCTTCCTTAGATTCACTTATACATGGGACAAGGCAGTTATTCATTATTTGGATACCACCATATTACAAACTAAAGATGGTTTTAAGTCCAAAATATACAGAAAAACAACTTGGTGTAATAGTTATTTACATTTTTCTAGTAACCATCCCATGTTTATGAAAAGGAGCTTAATTAAAGGGCAAGCAGTACGCGTTGCCCATATGACGTCAGATCACAATAATCTTGAACATGAGTTTAGGAAATTAAAACTCATGTTTGTTGAGAGGGGATATCCGGATACATTTATTGAGGGGGTACTGGATGAAGTCTATAGGGGCTGGGGTAACAAATACAGACCACTTCTAGGGAAGCCATTGGTAGTTGGGACAAATATCAGCAAAGATAACAAATATTGTATTCATAATACAAAGGCAGTTACTGCAAATAAATACCAAAAAGCATGTGTCATAGAATACAATGTTTTTTTCTGGACCTTTTATGCAGATAATACAAGCTAATTGGAGTATGTTGAAGGTGAATAAAGAACTATTTGAAACGGTTGGTAAAACACCTTCTTTTTCTTTTAGGACATATTAATTTTAAAAGAACATTCGAGTTACCATTATCCCAAAATAAGTATGCTGAAAAAGCAACAGCCCCTTGTGGAAGTTGTAAACAATGTTCCAACATCCTGAAGGAGAATAACATACAGCTGCAAAATGGGCTTGGCAGCTGGGTCAGATTTTGCAAAGGTAATTGTAATTCAAAAATGCTAGTGTATTTGGCTAGGTGCAATGGATACCCCGCGTTTTACGTGGGTAAAACGGAGAGGGCATTCAAAGACAGGATATACGAACATGGCTATGATGTAAAAACTAAGAAGGAGACTAGTGTTTTATACAAACATTCCATCAATTGTAGGTCCTTTAGTGGATATAAATTTGGCATCATAGATATAGTTAAAAACAATTCAGGGGGTGGTGATATAAAAAACATGCTGCTGAATAAAGAACTGAAATGGCAACTCAGGTTAAAATCGAACATACCCCCTGGATTGAATGAGTATATTTCTGTCAAACCAGTATTAATTCAGAAAGCATCTTTAGTTTAAATTGCCAGGTAGCATAAACGTATATGTAGCCTTAACAGCTAGAATACCATGAATAAAATATTTAAATTTGTCCACTTCATTAAATATTTTATTTAAATATTTTATTTTATTACAACTTTTTTGCAGTTTATGGTATAATTTTTACAATATTCATGTTTAATATTTGAATAACATTATGTAATTGCTTCATTTTCTTGAAGCAACAATATAACAGCTTGAATGGGTTTTGGCTCATAGTTTTACATAGGATGAAAGTAAAGTGTATTTTGCATTGTCTTTTTAAATCATAATTAGTGGTTAATTAGGTGAATATAAAAGGTTTGTAACATGTGGAAGGGGTATCTGATGAAGTCTTGTGGCAAAGACGAAAGCGCTTATTCTGGTTGCTCCTGTGGTTAAAACAATAAAGTGGACTATTTATTTTATTTTGTGGTACCAGGACCTTTTTCTTCTTTTGGACAAGTTTGGTTATTTATTATTTTCAAAGGTCCAAAAGTTATTTTTCCTGCTTCCTTAAAACATGAATACATTCAGATTTTACATCATGGCCACCCAGGTTCCACTCTACCAAAAGAAGGGTGCAAGAACTAGTATTTTGGCCTTCTCTAGCAAAAGACATTGAAAAAGTACTTCTTCTTGTTCAGTGTGCAACAGCACTAAGCTGCATTTGCAAAAAGAGCCACTTGAGTTAAGCCAAATTCCTGAACTACCTTGGTCAACAGTAGCAAGTGACATATTTGAGTGGAACAGTCAACATTACTTAGTGTTAGTAGACTCTTATTTGAACTGGTTTGAGATCAATTTGTTACCTAACCTAACATCCGATGCTGTTATTACTAAGATGAAACATAATTTCTCATTCCATGGTAGTCCACACACATTTATTTTTGACAATGGTTCTCAATTTACCAGTCAATAATTTCAGAGATTTGCTAAAAAGTGGGACTTTAACCATGCTACTAGCATCCTAAATATCCTCAGTCAAATGGCTTTGCTGAGCGGGGTCTATATTAAATAAGTGGATGCTTAAAAAAGCGAACGCTTATTCATTGACTCTAGCTGAAAATCCTGAACATCCGGAACAGCAAATTTTTCTCAGGGAAAAAAATTGCTGGGCCGGTTTCAGGATTTTGCCGTTTCCTCCACTGTGGTGCGATGTCGGAGTTGATATATTTAAGTAGGGGGTGTGGGGGGCACAGCAACCCACATCTGGGGTGTAGAAGCCCCCCATATTAAATACTGTTTTAATTTTTTTCTGTTTTTTTTTTTTTTTTTTTTGTGGAACAGCGATTTTTTTTTTCCCCTGGGGAAAAAAATCTCTGTTCCGAGTGTTCAGCATTTTCAGCATTCGTTGAATTAGGGTAGATGAATAAACGTTCACTTTTTTAAGCTTTCGCTTATTTAATATAGACCCGCTGAGCGTGCAGTACAGAGTGGTAGTTCAGAGAACTAAAGATCTGCCTTGTTAATTAGCCACTTTGTATGGTGAGGGTTCAGTGTTTGAAGCAGTTGTTTAAATCCATCCATCCCTTTCCCCATTTTTGCACATGAGGTCTGGGTGTCACTTCAGCAGTGATAACCATCTAGAACCAAGGTTTACACTGCTGGATCGCTAGCCCTGCCATGCTGGTTCTACCACACCACACACTCACATGCACACTCACACCTCTGACCAAGAGGATTCCATCCACCTACTGCATGTCATTTGAATGAGGGAGGAAATCGGAGCACCCAGAGGAAACCCAAGCTGACACAGGCAGGACATGCATACTACACACAAAAGGCACCCCGGCTGAGAATTGAACCAGGGAACCACTTGCTGTGATACAACAAGTGACATAAGGAAATATTTCAAATCCTTGGTGTCTCGTGCCCCCTCCCCCCCCCTGTCTTTCAAGCTGCAAAACTGTACTTCTGTCAAATTTTTAAGTAAGTCTAGGGAAATGTTTAAAGAGTATCCCCAGAGTCTAGTGTTCTTTCCATTCATCTGTCTTTTGTGCTATAAAACTGACAATCTATTAATCTTTAATGTGAATTTAGGGTAATATTTAAACAGCATCTCTGGTGTCTAGTATTCTCACTGCCAATACATCTTTCATGTTGCAAAACATGCTGTTCTATTAATTTTTTAAGTTATTTTACAGTAATATTTAACTTTCTCTGGTGTGTGTCTAATATTCTCACCAATACTACGTGTCGCCTCACAGTAAGATGTTGTCCTGTTCGATTCTCAGCTAGAGCGTCTTCTGTGTGGAAACATGCATGAATGGGCATACCTTCATTGAAGGTTGTGCGTCAGGGCTGGCAACTCAGCATGTAAAAATCTACTGCCAATCATTAGCGGACTGGAGTTCCGCTGTGGCGACCCCTAATCGGGAAAAGCCAAAAGACACAACAACAACAACAACTACAGGCTTTGCTGATTAGTGTAAGAGAGTTTAGAGGTGTGACATCAGCCCCCAGCCCATCCCCACCTCCACAGTTTTTAATTTGTTTGTTTGTTTGTTTTGTTTTTTTTTTTTTTTTGTTTTTGGGTTTTTTTTGATATATGGACTGACTTGCAGTAATCTTGTATTGTGATATTGTGTCGAAGCTATTTGTTGAACAGAGGCGACTGCAGCCCACACTCACCTGTATCCTTGCTACAGTAAAGTGTGTTTTCCTCTATAACTGCATGGGTGACTGGTTAAGCTGGAATTTATTTATTGTTTGTTCTTGGTTCAGTACCTCACAAGGGATGTTTGAAGGCTGTGTGTAGTTTAATGACTTGTGGACATGTCAGACTGCTTTTTTTCAAGTCTCAAGCTGGACAAAAGAGAAGATCAAGGTAGGTTAAAAGTCAGGCTGGTTAGGCTTGAGACTTTTAGAGATAATGGGTATTTATATGTATAAAGGCAGGCGTAGAAGTGGTTAATTGATCTGCGAAAATAATTTAAAAAATGCAGTGGCACCTACTGGGTCCTTGGTCCTTCCTAATAAATTACTTGTTCTTTGTTTATAAACATTAGTATTTATCTCCTTCTTGCCACCAGCTGTTGAAATATTTTAAAATTAGCATATTTTGTTTTCAGTGACATGTATATTCACTTTTAAGGCTGAAATGTGTGAAGCTGAACTGAGGCATGTAAAAGATTGTGTACACTGTTTATTTTTATTTTCAGAGTTAAAGGAATGATGCTAAGGCTTATCAAACTGATATAATTTAAAGCAAGCACATACATTAGCATATGCTTAAGTTAATTAAGAATGTGAATCCATTTGAACATGTGTGTGGCAGTGATCCCTAAAAGTAACATGTTGGGGAGGTTAGGGTGTTGGTGGTTGTAATAGAGGGCTCATAGATTTTAAACAGCCCAGGGCATAAAGAATACTTAATCTGTCATTTATGTTTTACTAGCTAGCCATCTGCTCACAGCAGTGAAGAAAAGGTTATGTCTGTCGCCTGTCTGTCTAAATAAAACAGATGGAGTCAGAACAGGAATTTGTTGTAGTTGTTGAGGTGTTAGTGTGTGCATGTGGGTTGTGTCAGAGGTCACAGAAATACTATTACTTGAAGGTAATGCAATTTCAGAAAAGAACTACATGAAATGGAGTGGCAGCTAAGCTTCCTTTCTCAGATAGAAAAAGGCAGTCAAATCCCACATGACAGAACCCTTGGTTAGTCAGAAAGGATTCTGATGGGATATAGAGTGTATCAGTCGGTTATAATCTTCACTGGTTAATTTTCTCCCCATAGTTACAAATATATTCCCTTTGCTGCACATAATAAGCAAACATATTTACTCTTCAAAAACTTTGCATTTCATGTACTTCAGAAGTACTAATAATTTAAACATATGTACATAATGGGTCTACTTTAAAATGCCAACTTCCTGAAAGTCAACTTGCCAAAAGAATAAAAAAAATGTCTGAAATTAAAAAGGGGAAAAAAAAGTATTGTATCTGCTTTTTGCAAGGTGGGCAAGCCTCACTGCTCCACCCAATGTTGGAGGTAAGCCCTCCCATCCCACCTTGAACTTTTATATACCAGCTCCATAGTACCATCAAGTAAAGAAGGGAGAAATCTTCCAAAACAAGTGAATCATTGCCAGCACACACGTAGAAACCACAATGACAAAGATTTCCTACTGAAACAGTGTCTGACATTTTGCTTTGTCTTTTTCTCCTGCGTGCTACTAATGCTCAAGCAGTTTCACCTCAAGTTTGTGCAGGGAGCTGCATATAATTGTTAAAAGTTATATAGCATGTATTTTGTTTGTATTTGGAACATTCATGTTGTGGATTAATAAACAACGTATACCGTGATTGTAGTACTAGCTGTCCTTCTTAAGTGCCTTATATTTGGTTTTTGTTGGTGTAACTTTTTCGGCACTTTTCTTCTTATTTTTCAGTTTTAAAAGTTATATTGCATTGTCAGACACAAAAACATACGTGTATTTGTTGTGTAGTTAGATAAACTTGTAATATTTTGTAATATTTGTTTAAATTGTTGTAAAATGCCAGGAATAGCCATTACTGAAAATTTTGTGTGATATTTCCAGATTGCTTTCTGTAAGAGGAAGCTACCTGCAGAGTCAGATCTTAAAGTAGCACAGCGTGCAAACTCATCGGCAGATAAGCTACACTGATAAGAACGATACATGACAGAACTATTGCATGTAGACTGCACGATACATGACAGAACTATTGCATGTAGACTGCACGATACATGACAGAACTATTGCATGTAGACTGCACGATACATGACAGAACTATTGCATGTAGACTGCACGATACATGACAGAACTATTGCATGTAGACTGCACGATACATGACAGAACTATTGCATGTAGACTGCACATACAAATAAGCAGGAATTGTAAGTAAGATGGGAAGAAGCATGCATACACCTTATGCACTCATTTCTTAATTAGTGCAGGTTCTGCTTGCTACACAACAAAAGGTGATACCATTTCAGGGAAGTTACATCTCAAAAAACTGTCAGAAGATAAACTCAGACAAATTTCAATACCCAGAGAAGAAAGAAACCATGACATTTACAGAATGAGAAAGAGTCAGATGCAGGGAAAGATAACAGGCACAATAATTTACTAAATCTTCACAGAAGGCCAGCTAGTGAAGATGAGAAGACAGGATGAAGCACAATTAATGGACACTGCACCCACACACAATCAGTCTGAAGGCAAGGGCAGATCAAGATGAGCTATTGTCAAAACAGAGCACCACAGCTATATAGATAGGCCCTTCTTTAACAATAAAGATGTGTCATGAGAGGATCCCCTTCAAAACATCTAAAGTTCATAACATCGAAGCTCAAAACATTGAGACCATGACATCTAAAACTCATAATGTCTAAAACTCATAACATCAAATTTCATAACATTGAAACTTTGCATCACAACTTCAAAACCTACACATCACATGTAAATAACATCCCCTCCACCTAAAACAACACCAAAGTAGTAAGCATACTTTGTACTACATTTCTGCAGGAGGGCAAGCCCCCTCCTGCACCCCCACCACACCCCACCCCCAATAAAACCCTGCAGAAACGTAGTACAAAGTGTGTTTACTACTTTAGTGTTGTTTTAGGTGGAGAGGATGTTCCTTACATATGATTTTAGGTTTTGAAGTTCTGATGCAAAGTTTCAATGTTATGAAATTCGATGTTATGAGTTTTAGACATTATGGGTTTTAGATGTTATGATCTGAATGTTATGAGCTTAGATGTTATGACCATTCAATGTTTTGAAGGGGATCCATCATGAGAATATGCAGAAACAGCATGCCATACTGGTGGCAATAACAGTAGCAACCATTATGCGCCTGCGAGCAGTGCATGCAGCTAAAATTTCCATGGTCCTTGCTCACTTTATCCTAATACAATTACTTAATCCACTGATGTCATGTAAAAAACAATTAATTTGGTTCTCAAATAATGCTGTGGAACACACAATGTAAAAGCAGAGATTTCAGATATGCTTGGCACAGCTGACTGGACCCATGTCAATATATGCGTAGCCATGGTAGGAGTGAAATGGGATGCAAAAAGAGCACAATGCTGCAACAGCTGGGGGACAGAGACCAAGACAGTACAGCGCATAAGTGATACCATTATGAACTTTGAGGGCAGACAAAAACAATGCACATTTACAGTAAACAAACAGATCCCAGCACAAGTCCCCAGATTGTAGGAGCACACACATAATCACCTTCTGAGTGACGGCTAAGTACAGCTCACTGTAGGATAAGGCAGTATAGCAAAAAACAGGAAATGCCAGAATGCAATCAGTCACAAGGCACAAGCGACTGTAGTATGTCACCACAGATCAGGGCATTTCTTATATCTTCTGTTGCTATAAGTAGAATAACATCCATGTATGAGATAGAGGGATACATTAAACTGTGCAAGGGATACCTAAAACTCAGTTCCACATTCCTTTTCTATCAAATCCATTTACCTCCTTTGCTTACATTGTTTTTGAGTCAGATTGCTCAATCAAACAGTTTCATCTCATAAGGATGAAAGTTCTGCATCTTATGGGCATGAAGATATTAATTCTACCTGGTAAACATTTACAGTTATTTCCACTGAGATCTCTAGATACAGGGATAGATGTTTGAACATGAACAGTATAAGAGATGTTTGTGTTCTTCCTATATAGCAATCATTTCAAGGGAATTTCTAAGAGTTTTAAATGCAATATATTTAATTATTTAGGAAAAAAAAAAAAATATATATATATATATATATATATATATATATATATATATATATATATACTCTTTCAACTTTCTGGTTTAAAAGCTGCATTTACGCTTGTTTCCTGCCTTCTCTGCTGTAACTAGTCTAGTTCAGATACAGACTTGCTGTATCCGTGACTGTTGGTAAGCGTCTGAGCCCCCCAAGCCTTTCTGTGTTGGAGGGAAGCCTTCCAGCTTATCAGTTGGAGTGGTAAACACTAAGACTATCTTTCACAGGAAGAGTGGGTTTTGGCCCATAAATTGTAGTTTATATGCCGTTTAGACAGTTTTCCAGGGGCGGCCCGTGCTATCGGACTGCCGGACTGCAGCCCCCTCAACTTCAAACTACTGATAAAATAAAAAATTAAAAGAAAAACATATTTTAAATTTCGCGGACTTCGTGCATGCACACTGCTGCTGAGACAGTCTAGTGCATGGAGCATGCGCACAGCAGTCCTGATCGAGAATCATGGACAGGA
Source organism: Protopterus annectens (assembly GCF_019279795.1). Classification (NCBI taxonomy): domain Eukaryota; kingdom Metazoa; phylum Chordata; order Ceratodontiformes; family Protopteridae; genus Protopterus; species Protopterus annectens. Next base: position 480,023,801 of record NC_056746.1, read on the forward strand.
GCGCTCCCACAAGTCTATGCAGTTTTAAACTGCATAGACTGCCTGGGAAACGTGTCAGCAGTAGGATCTGGATAGGATTGAAGTTTGCTGCAGGGGAAGATCTCACGACGGGCAGGGTCAGATTTGCGCAGGATTTCTGCTGCAGTCTCGTCGGGATTTACTTACTGGATGTATGGTGGTTTTGCGGACAGGGATTTGGATGTACTACAGGACCAGGTGTGTGTGTGTGTGTGTGTGTGTGTGTGTGTGTGTGTGTGTGTGTGTGTGTGTGTGTAAATGCCTCAGGTGGGATGTTACTGGTGATTAGACTCATGGTGGTGTGGTAGGGAATACCTCAGGCTTGAACCCTGTACCTTGTATGCAGGTGTTAAAGACCTTAATTCCCTACCCACCACCATTTGTAAAAAATTGCAGATTTTTGCCTCATATTTGATCTGATCTATTCCTCATAATATCTGTGTTTTTTAAATATTGCAATGCTTGAAATTTGATGATGAAGTGGTAGCACTGATGTCTCACAGCTGTAGGTTCTTGGGTTTGGTTCTTGGCTGGGTTGCCTTCTTTGTTGGGGGGGGTCTATCTTCTCCCTCTGTTTGTGTGGGTTTGCTTTTGTGTCCTCCCATGTTACAAAGACATGTCTGCATTATTTCTTCCTGGGCCTCTGCTGAGAATTGTTTTTTTTTGTTCTAAGTCAGACTGTCCTGATTAACAAATTGACAGGCATTTAAATTTCAGACTTCAGGTTTCTGAATGTTTACTTCCTTACATATTTGATGGTGCAGTGGCAGTATTGTTTCCTCACAGCTATAGGTTTTCTGGTTTGATTCTTGGCTGGTGTGCCTTCTGTGTGGAGTCTGCATCTTGTCCCTGTGTTTGTGTGGATTTGCTCTGGTGTCCTGCCATTTTACAAAGACATGTGTCTACAGTATTTCTCCCTGGGCCTCTGCTGAAAATTATTTTTGTTCCATCAGAAGTAAAATTGACAGGCATTTGAATTTCAGACTTCATATTCTTCAGAAAATACATAGTAAAACAACTTTTTATTCTAGCAATAAATATATAGTAACACAACCTTTTATTATAGCATTTTTTTAAGTTTATGACTATTTGAAATTTGTCCTTTTTTGGGGGCTGTAATACCCTGTTATTGGCTTTGTCCAGGTTTATTGTGCTATGGTTGACAGCTGTGGCAAGAACTGAATTCACTGAATATGTTTGAGGGCTGTATTCCCTCATTACTGGGTTTATCCATGTGTTTTGTGCTAAGAGGTTGACAGCTATGGTGAGAACTGAATCCATTAAATGATGGCCATTTAAGTTTCAGTCTTCCTCTCTTTCACAAAGTAGCTGATTTGGCGTAGTGGTATGTTGCTCTTGACTGTTTTGCACAGGGACCTTGGCAGTAAAATGTACTGTGGTAACACAGCATTTTTCTTTCATAAAGCAGGTGATTTGGCATAGTGGTATGTTGTTCTGACTATTTTGCACACTGACCTTGGCAGTAAAATGTATGGTGGTAACACAGCATTTTATTCTAGCAGCTTTCCAAGATTATACAAGCAATGTTTAATGTGTCCCTGGTTTTTGCCCTTTTGACCCACCCCAATAAATTTGGCTTTTTCCAGACTTCTTGTGCTGCGAAGTTGAGATGTAGTTGAGTATTGCGTAGATTTTACAAGGAGCTGAGAGCTGCAGGGGAAGAGAAGTTTAGTGCTGATTATGCTAAGTCGGCTCACACTGCTAATAGCACAACAGGTTGTGTACTTGCTTTTAATGCACAAGGTTGTTGGTTCTACTCCCATAAGGGGTGAATGCTGCTGTACTGAAAGTTAAGATACTAACTATGAGCCTGTTATCAGTTTGCCATCCATTTCCTATTGCCATATTACTAGCTTATTTTAATGTAATTTAGGCAATTTATTCCTCAGGGGCATCAGACACTTTATTTTTCGGTGAAGCCATGAAATATAAAGGTGATTGCTAGCAGCAACCTCTTCATTAGTTACAGATTTATTTAACGTGGAATTATTTAGATTACTTTTTTACTACTTCAGAGAGTGTGCATATTATTTACTGATAATGGTGGACTGTAGAATTGTGCATATTTACTGATAATAGTGGACTGTAGAAGTTTGAGTAGACTTTTATGATGGAAATGTTCTGAATTGGGCACTTTTGTTTCATTGTTTACTGGATAAATGTTCAAAGCAATAGGAAGGTGTATCAAAGAGCACATGTATGTTTCATATGCAAGGGGCCTATGATTTAAAAGCAGCCCAAAATTAATTTTTATCTGCCAAGGGTAAAATGTATTTTTCTTTGAATGTGGGTTTTAATGTTGTTTCAATGAATGTGAGTTTCAAGGGCAGAGAAGTTTTAATGCCAAGTTTGTTTAGCAGATGCCTTCGTGTTTGTGCTGTAAAATGCAAAATAAAACTTTCAAATGAAGTTCAAATCATCATAGAAGTAAATCAGTATGCACATTAGTGTTTATGGTAAATGGAGTGAAATAGCAAAGTAATGGATCATTGGAATGGCTGCAGGGTGAGGCTCCATTCAACCATGGTTTTGTGAGGGGGAAGGGCAGCAAACTTAAACAGCCCCAGCTGAACTATACCTCCCAACTGTCCAGATTTTCAAAGAATTAATAGATTTTTTGCTTCTTATTTTTGGTTTGTTCCTCAAAATTTGTGGTTTTCTGGCAAATCATTTAGGAATTAAGTCACTAAATAATGACACACTAGTTTCAGACTTTATAACCTTCAGAAAAATGCATGCTAAAATAAGACCTGTTCTATCAACTGTCCCAGTTTATACAAGAGCATTTTTTAGTACTGTTTATATGTTCCCTCAATATATTTGGCCTTGTCCAAATTTATTGCATTAACAGGTTGAGAGGTACATGCAAATAAATTGCTTTATAGAATTAGGCATAACCAAACCTCTCAACTGTCCCTGATTTTGGCTCAAAATGTTGCTCTTCCCCTAATGATCCCTCCACAAAATAGCAATTTTGGAAGAAAACATGGAGGGTTTATAATTAAGAAATAACTGTAATAATCAGATTACTTTTATTTCAGAAATGCATGTAGATTATTTTATTTTGTCAGCTGATCAAGTCAGCAGTACTAATATTAAAGTGTCTCTTTTCTGACAGGTTCCTAGCTGTATTGTGTTGTTGTTTTATATTTTTACATGACATTTTTGTTCCATTTTTCATAAAATTGTGTTTTTTTAGCAAATTAGTGACAAATAATTAAAGACTGAAGTTAGAAAATAATGACAGACATTTGAGTTTCAGATTTCATACCATTCAGAAAATTCATACTAATGCAAGACCTCTATTAGCTTTCTAAGTTTATAAGAGCAATATTTTAAAAATTGTCCTTATTTTTGGGCCTCTGTCCCATTTCTTTGTATGGCTTTGTCCAGATTTCTTGCTCTGAGGTTGAGAGGTAAGACAAATGTGTCAGGGCCATCACAAGTCAGCCAGAGACATTTCAAACTGCGACATACTTGTTGCACCCCACTCCCCCATGTAGTGACTCTGGATGTGTCGAAGCAAGGCAAGGAGTAGTTATGCAGTGTAAATGTGCAGAGAATCCCACCCATCCAAGGTAGACACAAACACTAGAGTGGCTTTTCATCTGTCCTTGATTTTTGCAGAATGGTCTGGTTTCTGCATATTTTTTGTACTGTTGATTTATGCTTATTACTCAAAGTGCCTGTTTCTCTGTGTTTAAGTAGCAATACATTAATGACCATCAGGTAAGCTTGGCTGAGATTGCAATATGCAAGTAAGCTTTAATAAGCATAATGTTAAAGAATTGCCAACATTGAAAGCCTTTCTGTTGCCATGTAGAGAATACTTAACTAGATAATGTATAAGCCTTGGGTATTGAAATGCATATGCCAGTATTTGTAATAAAGGACAGAATTACATTAAGAGTCTCATTACACTTGGAGACTTCCAGTCATCTCTGCAGGCTTTACCCGTAAACCAAATGCCAATCGCGTGGTCCATAACCTGTACAGTAATCCTTTTAAGCAATGTATCTTGAGCTTATTTCTTGTTTGCTTTTCATTTTTTACTTTGATCATGTTTTCCCCATGAAACAAGTAGATGTCAGGCAGCAGGTCTTTTTTTGGATAAGGAACATTTTTACAAGTGGGAGCATCAGAGATTTCTACTTTCAGCATGTTACTTGTTACTTTAATAAAGCTGAATATAAATTATAATTAGAACTGCAGTGCAAGAAGTGGTTTGAATTGAGTGCTGCTTGTTTTTCTTATACTTGATTTTGACTGGCATTCCATTAATGTATTTAAAAAAAAGTAATTTATTTTTTCATGCCTCACAACCTCTTTTGTTTCCATCTAGATATTAAGCTGTCATGCAGCCAATGCATTGAAATATTTTTATTCTTCTACACTTCATTTTGTCTTGATTGGACTCTCATAATGACGGTTTGGCACCCAGTGCAGTATATTTAGTTTTTGTGGTTTGCTACTACAGGTGTGTATGTGTGTGTGTGTGTGTGTGTGTGTGTGTGTGTGTGTGTGTGTGTGTGTGTGTGTGTGTGTGTGTGGTAGGGAATACCTCAGGCTTGAACCCTGTACCTTGTATGCAGGTGTTAAAGACCTGAATTCCCTACCCACCACCATTTGTAAAAAAAAAATTGCAGATTTTTGCCTCATATTTGATCTGATCTGTTCCTCATAATATCTGTGGTTTGTAAATATGGCAATGCTTGATATTTGATGGTGCAGTGGTAGCATTGTTGCCTCACAGCTGCAGGTTCTCAGGTTTGATTCTTGGCTGGGGTGCCTTCTTTGTGGGGTCTGTATCTTCTCCCTGTGTTTGTGTGGGTTTGCTTTTGTGTCCTCCCATGTTACAAAGACACGTCTGCATTATTTCTTCCTGGGCCTCTGCTGAAAATTTTTTTTTTGTTCCAAGTCAGACTGTCCTGATTAACGAATGTTAAATAAAATTGACAGGCATTTGAATTTTAGACTTCAGGTTTCTGAATGTTTAATTCCTTGCATATTTGATGGTGCAGTGGTAGTATTGTTGCCTCACAGCTATAGGTTTTCTGGTTTGATTCTTGGCTGGGGTGCCTTCTGTGTGGAGTCTGCATCTCCTCCCTGTGTTTGTGTGGATTTGCTCTGGTGCCCTGTCATTTTACAAAGACGTGTCTGCAGTATTAATCCCTGGGTCTCTGCTGAAAATTGTTTTTGTTCTGTCAGCAGTAAAATTGACAGGCATTTGAATTTCAGACTTCATGTTTTTTAGATTACATAGTAACACAGCCTTTTTTTCTAGCAATCTTCTAAGTTTATAAGATGAATATTTGAAATTTGTCCCTATTTTTGGGACTGTATTCCCCCATTATTGGCTTTGTCCAGGTTTTTGTGCTAAGGTTGACAGCTATGGCAAGAACTGAATTTACTGAATATGTGTGAGGGCTGTATTCCCTCATTACTGGGTTTGTCCAGGTGTTTTGTACTAAGAGGTTGACAGCTATGGTGAGAACTGAATTCACTAAATGATAGCCATTTAAGTTTCAGTCTTCCTTTGTTTTACAAAGCAGCTGATTTGGCGTAGTGGTATGTTGCTCTGACTGTTTTGCTCAGGGACCTTGGCAGTAAAATGCATGGTGGTAACACAGCATTTTATTCTAGCAACTTTCCAAGATTATACAAGCAATGTTTAATGTGTCCCTGTTTTTTGGGCTTTTGACCCCCCCCCCTCAATACATTTTGGCTTTTTCCAGTTTTCTTGTGCTGCGAACTTGAGATACAGTTGAGTATTGAGTAGATTTTACAAGGAACTGAGAGCTGCAGGGGAACAGAAGTTTAGTGTTTTGCCTTGTTAATAGCACAACAGGTTGTGTACTTGCTTTTGATGCAGAAGGCTGTGGGTTCTACTCCCACAAGGGGTGGATGCTGCCGTACTGAGAATGTTCTCCTTGGTGAAGATATTAACTATGAGTCGGTTATCAGTTTGCCATCCATTTCCTCTTGCAATATTATTACTAGCTTATCATTTTTTAATGTAATATAGGAAATTTATTCCTGAGGGGCAACAGACACTTTATTTTTCGATGAAACCATGAAATATAAAGGTGATTGCTAGCAGCAACCTCTTCATTAGTTACAGATTTCTTTAATGTGGAATTATTTAGATGACTTTTACTTCAGAGATTGTGCATATTTGCTGATAGTGGACTGTAGAATTGTGCATATCTACTGATAAAGGTGGACTGTAGAATTGTGCATATTTACTGATAATGGTGGACTGTAGAATTGTGCATATTTACTAATAATGGTGGACTGTAGAATTGTGCATATTTACTAATAATGGTGGACTGTTGAAGTCTGAGTAGACTTTTTTTATGATAAATGTTCTGAACTGGGTAGTTTTGCCATTATGGGTGCATGCGTTTTGTTTCATTGCTTACTGGAAAAATGTTCAAAACAAATTTAAAACACCCTCTAACAACTGTACTGTATTGTACAAGGAATATAATTTAGTACAGTGAGGAAGGTGTATCAAAGAGCACATGTATGTTTCATATGCAAGGGGCCTATGATTTGAAAACAGCCCAAAATTAATCTTTATCTGCCACTGACAAAATGTATTTTCTTTGAATGTGGGTTTCAATGCTGTTTCAATGAATGTGAGTTTCAAGGGCAGAGAAGTTTTAATGCTAAGTTTTCATTATGAGACTGCATTGCTTTGTTTAGCAGATGACTTTGTGTTTGTGCTGTAAAATACAAAATAAAACTTTCAAATGAAGTCCAACTCATCATAGAAGTAAAGCAGTATGCACATTAGTGTTTATGGTAAATGGAGTGAAATAGCCAAGTAATGGTTCATTGGAATGGCTGCAGAGGCTCCATTCAACCATGATTTTGTCAGGGGGGAAGGGCAGCAAACTCAGATAGGCCCAGCTGAACTATACCTCCCAACTGTCCAGATTTTCAAAGAATGAATAGCTTTTTGCTTCTTATTTTTGGTTTGTTCTTCATAACATTTGTAGTTTTCTGGCAAATCATTTAGGAATTAAGTCACTAAATAATGATACACTGAGTTTCAGACTTCATAACCTTCAGAAAAATGCATGTTAAAGTAAGAGCTGTTCTATCAACTGTCTCGATTTATACAAGAGCAATTTTTAGTACTGTTTATATGTGCCCCCAATATATTTGGCCTTGTTCAGATTTACTGCATTAACAGGTTGAGAGGTACATGCAAATAAATTGCTTTATAGAATTAGGCATAGCCAACCTCTCAACTGTCCCCGATTTTGGCTCAAAATGTTGCTCTTCCCCCTAATAATCCCTCTGCAAAATAGCAATTTTGGAAGAAAACATGGAGGGTTTACAATCAAGAAATAACTGTAATAATCAAAGTTATAGATTACTTGAAATGCATGTAGATTATTTTATTTTGTCAGCTGCTCAAGGTAGCAGTACTAATATTAAAGTGTCCCTTCTTTGACAGATTCCCAGCTGTATTGTGTAGCTATTTTATATTTTTGCATCACATTTTTGGTCCATTTTTCATAAAGTTGTGTTTTTTGGCAAATTAGTGACAAATCATTAAAGACTGAAGTTAGAAAATGACAGACATTTGAGTTTCAGATTTTATACCCTTCAGATTTTATACCCTTAAGAAAATTCATACTAATGCAAGACCTATTCTGTTATCTTTCTAAGTTTATTAGAGCAATATTTAAAAATTGTTCTTATTTTTGGGCCTTTGTCCTACTTCTGTGTATGGCTTTGTCCAGATTTCTTGCTCTTGAGGTTGAGAGGTATGACAAATGTGTCAGGGCCATCACAGTCAACCAGAGACATTTCAAATTGTGACATACTTGTTGCACCCCACTCCCCCATGTAGTGACTCTGGATGTGTCCAAGCAAGGCAAGGAGTAGTTATGCAGTGTGTGTCCCCCATCCAAGGTAGACACAAGTACTACAGTGGCTTTTCATCTTTCCTTGATTTTGCAGAATGGTCTGGTTTCGGTCATATTTTTGTACTGTTGATTTATGCTTATTACTCACATTTATGCTTATTACTCAAAGTGCCTGTTGCTCTGTGTTTAAGTAGCAATGCTTTAATGACCATAAGGTAAGCTTGTCTGAGATCATAAGAGGAAAGTAAGCTTTAATAAGCATACTGTTAAAGAATTGCCAACATTGAAAGCCTTTCTGTTGTTGCCATGCAGATAATACTTGACTAGATAATTGGGTATTAAAGGACAGGATTCCATTATTTTAAAAAGCTCATTACACTTGTTGTAGACTTCCAGTCATCTCTACAGACTTTACCCGTAAACTAAACAGAATGCCAATCATGTGTGGTCCATAACCTGTACAGTAATCCTTTAAGCAATGTATCTTGAGCTTGTTTCTTGTTTGCTTTTCATTTTTTACTTTGATCATGTTTTCCCCATGAAACAAGTTGTCAGGCAACAGGTCCTTTTTGGATAAGAAACATTTTTACAAGTGGGGGCATCACAGAGATTTCTACTTTCAGCATGTTACTTGGTACTTTAACAAAGCTGAATATAAATTATAATTAGAACTGAAGTGCAAGGAGAAGTGGTTTGAGTTGAGTGCTTCTGTTTTTTTTTTACTTGATTTTGACTGGCATTCCAGTAATGTATTTAAAAAGTAATTTATTTTTTCATGCCTCACAACCTTTTGTTTCCATCTAGATATTAAGTAAGCTGTCATGCAGCCAATGCATTGAAATATTTGTATTCTTCTGCACTTATTTTTGTCTTGATTGGACTTTCATAATGATGGTTTGCCACCCAGGGCAGCGTATTTAATTAAAGTTAGTTTTTGTGGTTTTGAGCATAGCCCCTCCCCTTTCTAGTTGGCCACACCCCTTCCCTTGACCCCACCCATTCAGCTGTCTCCTGCAGCCCCCCTGTGATTTGAAGTCACCAGCCGCCACTGCAGTTTTCCATCTCTTTCAACTTGCTGGCTTAAAAGCCTGCGTTTGTGCTTATTCCCTGCCTTTCCTGAAACCAGTCTAGCCCAGGTACAGATTTGCTGCATCCAGGACTCTTTGTAAGCTTCTGGGCCCCCCAAGCCTTTCTGTGTTGGAGGGAAGCCTTCTAGCTTATCAGTGGGAGTGGTAAGCACTAGGTAGCCTATCTACCAGAAGAGGAGTGGTTCTGGCCCAGAAATGATAGTTTATTGGCCATTTGGGCAGTTTTTCTATCTCTCAACTTTCTGGTTTGAAAGCACATGTTTGCGCTTGATCTCCACCTTTCCCATAACTAGCCTAGTCCAGGTACAGATTTGCTGTATCCAGGACTGTTTGTAAGCTTCTGAGCCCCCCAAGCCTTTATGTTGGAGTGGAGCCTTCTAGCTTATCAGTAGGAGTAGTAAGTACTAGGTAGCCTGTCTACCACAAGAGGAGTGGTTATTGGCCCAGGAATCGTAGTTTATTGATCATTTGGGAAGCTGTCTATCTCTTTCAACTATCTGGTTTAAAAGACCACATCTGCGCTTGTTTCCCAGCGTTCCTGTAACTAACCTACTGGAAAGCACTAGAAAGCCTTAAACTGATACAAGTCTTCTAGCTTAAAAGAGAGTATTTGGAGTGATTAAGTATCAGTTTTCTGTATTTTCTTGCTGTACTTAACTGTTTTCCGCCTAAGCGCTGACTTTCCAGCATTTATTGTGATTTAAAAGCTTGGTTTTTTTCACATATTGTACTTATTTGTCTGTCTGCACTTTTAAAAAGTAATTTTTTTGTTTAAATAATTTGTTTAACTGTTGTAGGCTACACACTAAAGTATGATAGCCTTTTCTGATCGCTTGTAGTTGTTTAAAGCTGTTTTAAGTATACTTTTTATTGTTTTTGTCTTATCTTTTCAAAAAAAGAAAAAAGAAAAAAAACATTCCTTGTTTCCCACCCTTCTAAGCTAGTATAGTCCAGTTTTCAGGCTAGTGCTGAATTCAGGGCTGTGTTAAAGTTTCTGAGTTCCCCATACCTTACTTGGATAGAGGGAAGTTTCTCTGTTCACCTGTAAGAGAAGGGAACTTTCAGCAGCCATCTGTCCCTGGAGGAGTGGTTCCAGCCCAGAAGTTAGTAGTTTAAAAACCGTGTTTGCACGATTTTGCGCGTTGGGCAGCACCGGTTAGCTACAGGTTAAATTATTCCCAGCTCCACTAAGTCTCCTCTTCAGTTTTTCCCTTGAAACTAGTCTCTCAACCTAAGCACTCAAAAAACATCCTATAGTCCAGCACTTGCTCAGACCTAATAGCAAGCACTAATATACCCTGACACTTGATTGCCCAGCAGGGCAAGACTCTTTATCCACCCCTCACCAACCAAGCGACTAAGCAGCTTACCCTACTATTCAGGCATGACCAAAGGGTAACTTCAGGTGTACTCTCCAGTCCAGCTGGTGAACCTGGGTATCCTGAGGCAATGTTACAACTGCCTCATGTACACAGACAACCCTCTCCTCCTACCACAAAACATTAACATATGCAAGAGATGCAATTATACAGCCAAATCGGAGGCTAAGGTCTCTACACCCAAGACTGGAACAGACAGTCATGAGGAGAAGGTTAACACTTGCACCACACCTCCAGCCTCACACAGACCTACTAAACCAGCACTGGCAAAAAATATACATAAATACATTCAATCATACTCAGAAGCTCTAAATAGAAACCTACAAAAGCATCCGAGAGCTCCAAAACAGACACCCAAAAAACCTGCACCTCCCATCACAAACCAGACAACACATAAAATACAAAATCAATGTGCCACACAATCACAGCCCTTAAGGCAAAATAACATACCTAACACACTAGTAATAGGTGACTCTATAGTGAGGCACACTGACGTTCCACTCACTAGGCTGGACAAGGCGAAGGTTACTGTTAGTTGCCTGTCAGGAGCCAGAATCTGCCACATAACACAAGCACTCAAGTCACTCCAGAACAAGTACAAATATGACTCTGTCATTGTTCATGTTTGTGTGAATGACCTGAGACATACTTCCCTGGACTACATGAAAAGAGACATGGAAGAGTTCTCTGATCATGTAGCCCAGGTGGTTATTACCCTGACCCTGAGTAGCATCCTGCCCTCACCAAGAATGATACCTCAGTATAAAGAAAAAATGATCAATTTCAACAATTGGCTAAGCTTCTGGTGTCATTCAAAGGGGATCCAGTGTCTGTCAGCCTGGGACGACATGCTCGACAAGCCTCTTCGCTTCACAAGAGATTGCTTGTACCTGTCACCTCTAGCCTTTCAAATACTGGCCAAGGCTCTTGCTGCCCCCATAGTGCCATTTTTAGGCAAGGCTCAAAAATCAAACCCACCTCCATAAACAGCACAAATAAAAAATTGAGGGTTATGCTACTCAACGCTAGGAGTTTAAACCTCAAAATGCATGCGCTTGAAGCACTCCTCAGTATGGAGAATGTTGACATCTGTGCAGTAACTAAAACCTGGTTCAAGGCTCCAGAAAGCACTCCAGCACTACCAGGCTACAACTCATACCACACATTTCAGCCACAGAACACGGACCGAAACACAAAAGGAGGGGGTGTATCCATATTCATCAAGGATATCTACAGCTCCAGGTTAGTGGCGCAGCATGATACCTCTGAGATCATCCATGTGCAACTAACATCGGGCAAATCTGCAATGCAAATTGTGGCCTGCTAGAGATCACCCTCCATGACCCAGGACCACCACTCTGCCTTTCTGGAGACACTGGAAAACATGAAGGTCCTACCGAACACCCTGATATTGGGCGATTTCAATTACCCTACCATTAACTGGGAAAACTACTTGAGTACCAACTCCCAGGCTCAGCGCTTCCTGGAATTTATCAAGTCAAATGCCCTGGATCAGCTGGTAAACTCCCCTACCAGAGGTGAAAACATATTGGACCTGGTCATCAACAACATGGGTGACAGGTGTTCCACACCAGAGGTCAACCTGTCACTGGTTAGATCAGCCCATAAAATAATTACTCTGGATGTCCACACCCCACCACCACCCAACCAAGGAAACCACAGTGAAAAACTTTTCTAAAGCAAACTTCATCTTACTTAAGACAGAGGTGGTAAGTTTCACAGCCCCTACGCTAAAGGATAACGCTGCTCAAGATGCAGAATCTTTTACAAATGCACTCTATGACCACTTACAAGGATGCATGGATCGTGCCATCCCTAGCAAAACCAAGACTCACTCCCCTAAGAGAAGGAAACCAGTCTGGTGGACCGCTGCCATAAACAGGTTATACAATAAAAGGAAGAAACTAGTTCAGAAAAAAAGCAAATCCCGAGAAGGAAAGACATCCCTGATCAGTATCAGTAAGAAACTAAGGTCCCTCATAAAATCATCCAAGGCTAACTTCAAAAGAAAAATAGCCAAGGATTTGAACATAACCACAAAGCCTTCTTTAGCTATGTCAAGAATCTAAGTGGCAACTCACAGATATGCTCTGAGCTAGTGCAAAATAGCACAAAATATACTGAACCCACTGATATTGCCAACATCCTGGCAGATAGATTCAGTGCAAACTTCACCCCCCCCTCACCTCCAAAAGGGCCCACAACAATACCAGAAAAGTGTTCTGTCCCAGAAATCACAGACACACAGGTGAAAAAAGCCCTTTCAAAAGCCAAAAACACAGCGTCAATGAGGCCAGATGGTATCCCAGGATGCGTCTTGCACGAACTACAGAAGGAACTAAACCCCACCTAAACACGCTGTTCAAATTCAGCCTCTCCACAGGCTACTTGCCCATAGAATGGCGCACAGCGACGGTTATTCCACTCCACAAAGGAGGTGCCACAAATGACCCTGGTAACTATCTCCCCAAAATCCTGACTAGCCTGGTCTACAAGGCTATGGAGCACATCACCATGGAACTCATTAACAAAGACATTGGGAACCTCCAAACACTTAACTCGACCCAATACGGATTTGTTAAGGGCAGATCATGCCTATTAAACCTGGCTGACTTCTTTGAGATAGTCACCAAGGCCATAGATGGTTAACACAGCCTACCTTGACCTCACTAAGGCATTCAACACCGTTCCTCACTCAGGTATTATAGAAAAACACACAAGCATGAACATAAACCCCTATGTCACAAGATGGGTTGCCAACTGGCTTACAGACAGAACTCACACGGTAAGAATAGCAGGCTCCAGGTCCGACTCTAAACCAGTCACAAATGGGATTCCACAAGGCTCGGTCCTAGGACCCCTACTGTTTGGCATATACTTTTCAGACATACAGGTAAACACAGGAGGACAATGGCTAACCAAGTTTGCCAATGACTGCAAACTGGGAGCCATAACTGACTCACTGGCTGACACGGACATCCTCCAAAAAGGCCTTACTGAGATGGACACATGGTGTCAAAGTCATGGCCTCAAGCCAAATGCCAAAAAATGCATATTCATCCCATTTGGAAAAAACAAAACACCCACGAATTACCACATAGGTGGCAGCCCCCTTAATACAGAAGAGGTAATAAGAGATCTAGGGACCCAGATAGATAGTAATCTCTCCTTTGGCAATCATATTGCCAAAGTAGTTAGGAAATCCTTCTATGTGGCCCATCTAATTACTAAAGGGTTCACATCTAGAAATAAAGAGGTTATAGTGCCCCTCTACTCATCACTCATTAGACCCATCATAGAGTACAATGCCCTATTTGGTATGTACCTCACAAGACACTTCCAACAGCTGGAAAGACCACAAAAGTACCTCACCAAGAGGATCACTGGCCTCAAACATATGTCCTATGCAGACTGATGGAAAAAACTCCAGCTATACTCAGTGGCATATCGCTTACTCAGAGGTGATCTCTGCCTGACTTACAAAGCCATGTCCAACTCAGAATTGATCAACATGATCCACCTAAAGAAATCCAAGTCACTGCGAGCCATGCGCTCTAGTGAGCTAAACCTCACCACAACAATAAATAGAACATGCTGGAGGGATAGATTCATGTCACAGAGACTCCCCATGCTTTGGATCAAAATTCCTATCTACATTAGGCAGAGCCCCTCACTAACACTCTTCAAGAGAAACCTTGATTAGTGGATGGGTAACAGAAAATACACCCCTGGGATCACTTCATTGGCTCTGCTTGACAGAGGCTCAGTTAATTAATCAATGGGGCAGCGAAAGCCGACACACTCTGGCTAGGCTTATAAATGCCCTCGGGCAGATAGCCTAGTACTTACCTATGAACCTATATATATCCAGAGTCATAGCTAGCTTTTCCAGTGCTCTGTGCAGCTCCCTGACCTGGGATACCCTTAAACTGAAGGAGCAAAAAATGAATCTTCTGCTCCAACTCAAGGAGCGATAAAGGTCTTCTTTGTAACTTGCTATAAATGTAACAATTGTCTTGCTACAATTTAGATACACATTGAGCACTGAAGCACTTCAGGTATGAATGAGAATTCAGTATAAACATGCCTGTTCTATCCCTACAAAATATGGAGTCGTGAAGCATTTCAGTTCTGACTGCAAATGCAGTACTAGCACTGACTCAGCATCTACTGATTGTGCTCCCATGACCCTGCCCTAGCTATGTCTCTGTATATATCCATATCTAAGTGATTGTGCATGTGTATAGCAACTGCTACATTTGTTAAACAGTGCTTTGGTTGACATCTATTTAGTCAACCACATTTTGGTCAAGTAAATAGATGATAGATACCTGTGAACAAAACTAGCAGTACAATTCTTGTGGTTGGGGAATTTGCCCTTTCCACAAGAACTATGTAATCTCAGAGTTAGAATATATATTTAGGAGGGGGGGGGGTGCAAAAATATAAATTGTCTTTTAGTTTGTGTTTTAAATGCTTAGTAACTTGTTATAGTGTATAATGTTGATTATTTGGTGTCAACATTATGCATGTCAACTTTACTGCCATTCAACAAAGGAAAGTAAATTGATCTCTCTCTCTCTCTCATACAAATATCAATATAAATGTGTGTGTCACAGATGTGATCTAAAATTATTTTCATCTAATCACAATATGATTGAAAAAATTCATCTGTATCATATTTCATTTAAAAAAATGTCATTGTCACTTTTCATAGAAATGTATAGCAGGCTATAGACAATTACCACAGGTCTTGTTTAGGATGTTAGAATCAGAGCCACAGCTATCTCATCTAGTGCCCACTGTCAGCCATTGAGGTGCCACCCCACCACCCTCAAAAGAGTAGAAAAAAGGTCTTTGGCTTTATAGAAAGCTGATACATTATTGTTTTCCTGCAAATCCATACTCTCCTCCGTTCTTCTAGTGAAGAGCAACAAAAAAGCAGTGCGAACTGAAGTGCCTTTCTGTACCAGCATTTCGGTACTGAATTAAAGAATGCAGGAACTCACACTCTCTGCCTAACACTTAGTACCTGGGACAACTGCTCTATTTCCTACACTCTTACTGTGCTTCAGGTTAGAATGGCAGGAATTACAAGGCAAATTAGTCTAGCAAACCATCTGCACATTGTTAATGCCCAGCCACTTGTGTCCCCATTTCTAGAAGTTTGTGTTTGTGCAGTAGCAGCAATCCGCTGTTTGTGGATTTTTTTTTCTTTTCTTCATAGTTGTGCTACTATGGAGTTAGTATACTTAAGTAAGGATGTGTGGGTGAAACCTCCCACATAAGGGATGCTGGGGCACTTGACTCCATGAAGAAACAACTACTGCTATGTATACAAGTGCAGTGTGTTTGGATGACTATTATTTGTTTGAATGTCTGGTTTATCGAACAGATGTTTAATAGGATCTTTGTCTTCTTTGTAACACATAAGTGGAATATATGCTTGGTGAGTAGGTCCCCTGTCTATCTTAGTAAAGCATGCTAACTCAAACCCTGACAATAAACCTGCCACTGCCCCTAACCTTAATATACATATTAACTTAAAAAAGTATTTGCATAACACCAGCACTATTCAGACAAATTTGAGCTGAATGTCGGAAAAGGAAATTTGTTTCCTTTTTCAATGTACTGAGTCTTGATGTGAATTGTGCATGATATAGTGAAAACTCAACATATTGTGGTTTATGATTTCTATGTTGACCAAGCAGCATGGCGACCACTCATTTTATATACACACACACACACACACACATATATATATATATATATATATATATATATATATATATATATATATATATATATATCTACAGACACATGCATGTATACATAGACATATGCATATATAATGCTTCTCATCTAAAAGTCTTTTCATATAATTACAAATTCTCATTTCATCTGAAACACATTTGTTGAATCAGATTTCATATACAGCACACACTCCTGGAAATGTTTATTTTATATGTATGTCTATGCACATACACACACGCACACACACACACACACACACACACACACACACACACACACTGATAGATAGATAGATAGATAGATAGATAGATAGATAGATAGATAGATAGATAGATAGATAGATAGATAGATATAAGTAAGGATTCAGAAAACTTTGTTGCATTGCAATAAGAACATTTGTGTGATGATCAGCTACACACACAGGTTTGTGAGATTAAAAGATATAAGTACCACTACTGGTAACTGAGGAATAGCATAGCTGGGTGCAGGATATGCTAATGGCCATATAATGACACAGTAAAGAGGGATATCATTAAAATGCCCATCCTGGTGTATGCAAATGAGGCAAATAAAGATGATGGAGTGGTTCAGAAATGTATAAACACTGCATCTCAAAGCTGCATGCACCATAGAATTGGAGAAGTCTGATTATTTTAGATACAAAGCTTATGCTGTCAGAATGGAGAAAAATGTAAGTGCTTGCCACTGCATTGTTAACGTGCATTTCCAGCATACCATAATTGCAACCACAAGCCACAGTGGGGTACTTAATCACCTCTGGATGTGCCGTGTCATCTGAACATGCTTAGCATATCATGTTCTCTATGACATAGACATTGTGGATCACTAGTGACTGGATAGAAACACCCTGCAGGACATAGTGGAAATGTTTCGGCTTCATCTACAGCCCCATGGGAGTGATGGACTACCGATCACAGTGGATACCAAGATATGTGTGGCTTTATGTATACTAGCTACAGGGACTTTCCAGCTACCTACTGAAGACACAGTGGGGTATCTCAGGCATCTGCCTTGAGAATATTCTATCAGTTGCTCAGTGCATTGCTGCAAGATGTGATAGAGGATATGTGGTTTCCACATACCACAGAGGAGAGAGAGAGAGAGAGAGACACACATCATGCAGGACTTCTATGATTTAGCCAGTTTCCATGAGGTTCTAAGAGCCATAGACTACAACCCCCCCAGAAAAACAAAAATCTAAAATGAAAAATAAGCTGCACCCACTTTGAAATAAAGACCTCTACTAGGGCACTGGATTGGAGGTACATGAGCCACAAATGGTATCATTTCATCAACTGACAGGTTGTCTGTAATGCACAGGGTATTATCTGCAGTGTGTGTGTGTGTGTGTGTGTGTGTGTGTGTGTGTGTGTGTGTGTGTGTGTGTGTGTGTATGTGTAAGTGTATAGGCCACCCTGGCAGTTTCCATGACTCTCACATATGGCCCATCTGTGACCTGTATCAGTGTATAAGTGTTTTCCAAACTGTGACTTCCCCCAGGGCCATCTTATTGGAGACTCTGGATTTGTTTTGGGACTTGGCCAATGACATTCTTTAGACATTCCCAGATTGAAGCAGAGCAAAGAAACTGTTTAGCACACTCAAATACCTGGAACATAACTGAATATGTCTTTGGGCAGCTGAAGGTATGCTTTCACTGTCGGGCTTCATTGAGTGGTACCCTGCAGTACAATCCTGACACTTGTGAAAACATATTTACAGTATGTGCAATTTTACAAAACGTGATAATGAAGTGGCAGATGCAGCAAGGAGCAGCTGTAAGAGTGAGACAATGCAAACCAACTGACAGTGGATACAGAACCAGATGAGTGGTCATTTGAGGAGCTGGCTGCAGAGGATGGCTATACTAGGCAGAAGCAGACATAGCATGTTATGACACTGGCAAAAATGCAGTTGCTATCACATAGCTTTGGCCCCTTTTGGATAGCTTAGTAAAATAAATACACTACAGTAAAACTGATGCATGCCAGTATAATATCAGGCTGTGTTCACCCATGCATAGGCTGGCCACATTGTACATCAGACATAGGTAGCCCAAGTAACAATGTAATAAGAGCAAGGCACAGTTATCGTAATCTGCACAGATGGGGGAGGGAACACGTGTGGCTACCATTCACAGGAAGATAATGGATTGCAGAGGAGCTGTAGGTGAAAGAGTGCAGGTGTGTGTCTGTGTGTTTGTATGTGATGTACTGTGGCCAGTGTTGTGACTATTTGTTTGCTGGACATGGCCCAATAATTGGTGCAGCACTACATGACAATCTTGTCCACAAATAATGTAGAAGAGGATGTGCTAGCCACAACAGACACCATCCTTAGATGTACCAGTGGGATGGCATTGTGAATGGCAGGAGACACTGAGAGGACAGAACACATTCCAGTACATTATTTAGTCTGTCAGAACAGTCACACAAGGACCTACCCTCATGGAGGTCATCCCACACACTCTATCAACTTGATCAACTGTGCCATAGCTGTAGTGGTACTACCCTGTGCCTCCATGATGGTCTTGCACATGAACTGGGTTGTGGCTAGTGATACACCAACCTCAGAGGGTCTGATATTGGGTATTTCACATTCCTGAGTGATGGTGTCCTCAGTATCCTTTCCTCCCTGTGCGGTGTGTCTGTGTTTCCTGGAGGTCTGCAGGCATAGAAGCTGTGTCTATGGAAAGTATAGGGGATGCAGTGATCACATTCCCTGAGTCCTACACACACACACACACACACACACACACACACACACACACACACACACACACACACACACACACACACATACATACTGATCCTGCACACTAATGCCGCCCATCATCCACAGAGACATCAGATCCTTTGACCTAAGATGTTGGTAGTTCTACAGTGATGGTGCCAGATAAAGAATCACCTGTGAACATAACAAAGTGCGACAAACTGAGTAACCAAAGCCCATTAGCAGAAATATATTACTAAATGAGATGTTGCCCATGCCTACTGGTAAATACAATACCTTGAGCACAGAGTCATAGTGATGCAACACCTGATGTACCTATATCGCCCAAACAGGCACAATTAACAACTAAGCCAGAGAAGAATGGTTATGAAAGGCCTGCATGTACTGCTTAACAGAAATAGCTGTACACACCTGGGGCATCTTAAGTAGCTGTACACACCTGGGGCATCTTATGTAGATATTCTTTGTGCTCAAGGAACCTCTGCAGTGACATACAGCATCACACTGTGGAACCTATAAATGGTGTTTCTGTCCCTGAGGACACAAGAAACTCCTCTACTCCATTAGAGATGATTCATCTGACAGCACTACACCCATTTAACTACCTTCCTGTGACAGGTGTGTGGTCCATTATTGTACAGCATGGATAACATCACTGGCCCTGTGTTGGACCATTGCAAATGAGAGGTCCAGGCCACAGACTGTATTTATATCCACCACAATGCCATTCCAGGTAAGTCATACTAGGCCTAGTTGGCTGTATCTAAGCCAAAGAGCCATCAACCATGGGGAAGGAGGTGCTGGATGAGCACCTCATTCTCAGCATCTGAGATGATGGCCTTTCTTTTGCTTTTGCCAGCAGACCCTTCCCCATGTTTCATTTTAGATGGTTACTTAGATACTGATCTATAGATGTGGTAAACACCAGTATTAATACCATCAATGAGAGTGGCCCACAGATCCCATTTAAACAGTTCTCCAAGCTGCTTATGTGTCTGCCATTGTCATATGCCTAACCAGGCTGTGCATCAAACATAAGACACATCATAGTAATGTACACCTCCCCCAGAAGAGCATCTGCAATACAGCAACTCTTCAGGATAACATCAATGTGAACTGGCATTCTGATAAACACTTTGGCAACTGTGTTGGACTAATATAGAGTACAGTAACAATTTTTAACACGTGTACATAAAACACAGGCTGAATGATTTGCCCAGATGATATGAGGAAGTGCAGGTGGGTGTGTTTACCCTTAAGCTTCACAATTCATCTCTCCAGCAATTACTTCTCTCAGTTCATTTTAAGCATAACCCTTTGAAAGTAATGTTACAGTTTTAAAACTGGTAAAGTAACAATATAACTATCAAAGCTCAGAAGTTACACGTTAAGCTAAAGACATTTGGACTTAACTTATTTGAGGTTAAACAGGTGTTGTGCGTCTCAAGGAATTGTTGAGATAATTAATGACTCTGCTGTTCCATGGCTTCTTTCGTAGTGCAATGTTGTGCAATGCTTTTGCTTGTGCTGTTATAAATATCTGATTTCGGCATCTAGGCATAATGACTATGCAAATGAGGGCTCAATATACGCATTTCTGAATTGCTCAGTTTTTGCATCCTGCACACTGACTAAACTTCATTCTACCTTCCCCACAGTACTCTGCACATGCCTGGGTACCCCCAGGCAGGACTGCACATGTACAGTTCAGCTCACACCTCTAGGAGAATATCTAGATAACACATACTGACAGTGGAGTTGCTGTAAAGTATAGTTGACTACTACCATGAAGCTATGCCATGTTCCACACCTCACACTGCTATGTTCATAAATGGTCATGCACTTCTTAGACTGGATTTTTCTGTCACATGTGAAAATGAGCTGTCTCATATTGCACAACAAGTGGCACAAGAGAAAATAGGTGTGACCACAAAATATCAACCATTTCTCTCTACCTAGTGATACAGCTACCAGTATGGCATCAGAAGGAGAGTGCCTGAGTAGAAGTGCTGCACAGACTAGTGTGGCATCAGAGGTAGAGTACTCGAGTAGAAGTGTTGCACAGACCAGTGTGGCATCAGAGGGAGAGTACCTAAGTAGCAGTGCTGCACATACCAGTGTGGCATCAAATGGAGGGTACCTGAGTAGAAGTGCTACACATATCAGTGTGAAATCAGAGGGAGGGTACCTAAATAGAAGTGCTACACAACATAGTGATACATCTACCAGTGTGCCATCAGAGGAATTGTACCTGAGCAGTAAGTACTGCACATACCAGTGTCACATCAGAGGGAGAGTATCCGAGTAAAGGTGCTGCATAAAGAGTATAAAGGTGGTGTGCAGAAGAGAATAAATTTTACTCCATCACCTCCATCAGCATTACCAAGTCAGGCTCCTTGAAGGGGATAATAAAATTCCTAAATATAAGGCAGAGGACTGGAGCAGCTTGGCAGAGACGCTCACACATGCCACTGGCATAGCCTATAATGGTAATCAATGCTGTCACTGTTATAGTGATTTAAAAAAAAGAAATACAGAACACTTGGGCTGATGGTAGACTGAGAAAAGGGAGCAGCTGCACTTATGTACTGTAAGTAAACCATGGCTTACCTCCACATGCAAACTGCCACTCTTTGCTATATAGATGACTAATGCACTCCCATTACTTTCTCCAAAATGTCTGAGCAATTTGCCAAGAATACACAGCAGTATATGCGAAGGCTAGAGGGCCTTGGGCAGTACCAAAGTGAGTATACGTATTACAGATAGTATAACTGCATGTTAACACTCCAGTCCATTGTTATAGCAGTATTCAATGTCAGTATAGATATTCTGCAGAGTTGTCACCTTATCAAGTTTCAAGAGTGGTATGATATTTTGGACATATACCACTTGCCTTGACTAACCATACCTACAACTAGTGTCAGTGACTGTAGATAAAGCTTTACCATACAAACAGGTTCAATGTTATAGATCATCTATTATTTAGGTTCTATCCTAAAACATTAAGACGAGAAGGTAATAGTTTCATGCAAATGCAACAGGTATACAAGGTAATATTTGTTACCCTAATAGTTCAGGTCATTTGCAACTTTACCTATTATTTTGAAAAATGGAACTGCCACGGGAGAGTCTTCAGCAGAATGGGAAACAGGTATTAGTCTTTAGTTTATACAGTAGTGCCACTTAGGTTGCATATTCAGTATTTAATGGACACACTATATAGTTGATTGCATATAGGTCAGAGATTACATGCTTCTGTGGACTTACAAATGTAGCTCAACATGTGAAGGTGCTGTTCTCCTTGTATTATGTTGCCAGTGGATTTAGTTTCTCCCTAGGACTTCTTTGACAAGACTTGTTTTTCACTTTTGTGTTTGCTGTACTTTAAGTACTACAAGTACTACATTTCATAGGAAATTATGTGAGACCTGCAGTCTCAATGGCATTGATTCAGTTTTCGCTCATCCTGCTTTATTAATCTGCTTAGACAGATGGTATGAATGCATGTTTAACTACAGCTTTCCATATGATTATGTGGGTAGCTTTGAAGCTTTAGCCTTGGACTTATGCACTGAATATGCACATGGCTTTAGGTTTTATTCCCAGCCTTTCCCCTTTTCTTGTAGCATTGCACACAATTTGCAGTGGGTGTTTTATTGTCCTTTTGACTACAATATCCACAAAACTGTAAGATAAATGTTGACTCTTTAATTCTGCAAATATGTGATGCATACTATTAGTGTGTGTTTCATTGGTGGCTTTACTTAGTATGCAGATGTAGCTCAACATGTAAATGCATTTCAGTTTGCATAAGCTGAAGGTTATGGATTCAAGACATATCTGATTTGCATATTAAAGGAAAACTCTACCTTCCCCTACAGTTTAACTCAACCTTTAGGTTGCGTTTCTCCCTACAGTATGATTCCAATATTGTATAGGTACCAGAAATCTGCTTGTATTTTATACAAGTTTAATTTCCTTACTGTGGAATCAAACAAAGGGAAAGTCCACTGACTTTTTCCTAAGCTTAACTTCTCTCATATTTTGCAGAGGAATTTGTCTCAGCCTGCATGACATACCACAGACACAGAGAAATCTGTAATTTACCATGTCAAGTACTGCTGAGAATCTTATACGGGCAGTTAGCCCTGCTGATTTCAGGATCTCAGCAGCTGCTGTAAAAAAGATAGCGAGAAGTGAAGCTGTTTGCCATTGTCTTTACTGCAGAGAGGAAGAAATCTTACACTGATTTATAGCTGCTCTTAATGTAGCCATGATTTTCATAGCAAAACAAAGTAATTAGATCAGTCAGGGGTTCAAAGGTAGTTGTCACTTCTTCTGACAAATTTACATAAGGAGCATCACAGTATTCCAGATACTAAGCTTTAAATGTCGGCTGATTATACTAGTTTATATATTAAGCTTACTTAAATGTATTCTCAAAGATGTCTGTGACATTTAGACATTTAGAGAAAAGTCAGAAAATATTTTTTGTAATTCTGTAAAGTATCAACACATTTAACATTTTCATGCCCCCCCCCCACCTACACCCCACCCACACACAGAGGACAGAACTGCCCAAATCAGGTCTGCTGTTTTGGAAATGAGGCAGGTGGCAACTCTATCAACTAGGTGCAGTGAATACTGTTTATAAGAAGGTTTTTTATGCTTTCTTGTGACTTCCTTTCAGACAGTGATGCCTAGTTGGTGTACTCCGAACACTGAAAGCAGAACTTTAGTCTGCTGCACTTGCTGCCAGACATATCACAAGTTCAGTTAGAGGAGAAGGAATGGATTGCTGCATGCCTCATTTCACTGATAGTTGTAACCATCAGGAGTGCATTTTTATGCAAAAGTACACAGGGTAATGTCCAAGACTTACAGAGCCCAGAACATAAGTCAGTTTCGCTGAAGAGTGAAAAAAAGAAATAAAAAACATAATGTCAGAAGACATCTGTGTTGCAAAAGTTATCCAAAGGTAAGGAATAGAACGATGGTAATAATTGTTCTGTTGTAGAATTGCAGAACAGCTTAGTAAGGAGAAAAAGAACATAATGTTGTTGTTTCTCTTTTTGGCTTTTCCCGGTTAGGGGTCGCCACAGCGGAACCCCAGGCTGCAAATGACTGGCAGTCGATTTTTATGGTGCTGAGTTGCCAGCCCGACGCCCAACCTTCAGCGAAGGCACGCCCATTCACGCATGTCTTACGGAGGCCACTCGACTGTGGGGAGGACATGCAGACTCCACACAGAAGGCACTCCAGCCGAGAATCGAACAGGAGAACATAATATTAGTTAAAAACAAATGCAACTGATATTCCACACCTCTCCCCCAAAAAAAATCTTCCCACTGCAGGGACTGGGGAATAAAATTATTTCCAGTAACTTAATTTTGCTGTGTCATTATCAAGGTGTCAGGTTTGTAGAAGAGTGAGTTACCTGTACTTTAACAAATCACTGTATGATCAGAACAGCAAGACAGAAGATATAATGCTGTAAGACATCTGTGTCTCAGAAAAAAAATAGTTATCCAAAGTTAAGGAATATAAAGTTGATTATATTTTGTTTAAAAACTTACTTTGTAAGGGGAAACAAGAACATGACATTAGTTATACAACAAATGAAAATGGAATATTTTCTACAATATTCAATTAAAAAAAAAAAAATCTTTCCACTGCAGGTACGGGGGAAAATAATTATTCTGAAACCCCTTCCTTTCCACTAATGGCTGGAAGGATCTCTAAGTGCAGTGACAGTTTTGTCACCTTAAAAGTAGTGTGGGGTGAGGGGACTGTTAATTTATCTTGGACTATAAAAGGATACTTTGAACTAAAGCTTGCAATTTAACCACTTTTTGATTGCAACTATATTATAACTCCTTTGTATTGTATAAAATTACTTCTGAGAAAAACATAAACGAGGGTCATTCCTGGGGAACAAAAACAGCAGTCCTGTTACAGAAGGTATACAAGATGACAGTGACTGACACTAATCCCATATATGTCAATCGGATGGGAATACAGCACTACTTCCTTATGTCTAGCATGACGCATGTAAAGCAGACTTAAAATGGATTATAGGAAAGATAAATGGTTGAAGAAAAACAAGATCATGTTGATATTTTAAGCCTTACTGGCAGCCATTTGTGAAAAAAAAAAATTAAATTTTATTAGAAGCAGTCAGTGTGATTTTGAGATGTTACAATAGCTCACAAAAAAACAAAGAGTGAAAAACTTTTTTTAAGGTCTAAGGTGGAGTTTTCCCTTTAAATAGTCATTGAAACATGGTTCCAGACATACATTGGGAAAGTAGGAATTGCACCTCTGTGGTGCCCTTGGTAATGGCTAAAAGGAAGATTTGCTGAGTCAGACATCATGGTAATCTTTTATTTTATTATACACACACACACACACACACACACACACACACACACACACACACACACACACACACACACACACACACACACACACACACACGCACACACACACACATGCACACACACACACACGCACACACACACACACACACACACACACACACACACACACACACACACACACACACACACACACGCACACACAAACGCACATGCACACACACATATATGTATATATATATATATATATATATACATATATATATATATATATATATATATATATATATATATATATATATCTCCATGGGTTACATTCAACCATCAACAAGTCAGCTTGTCAAACAGAAAAAAAATCTGGCATAGCTGAACAAAATCAGGTGATTGCATGTACTAGTTTTTTTCAGTGCAAGATTGCATTATATTTGGGTTCAGGGACTTTACCCTTTCCCCAGTGTATTAGCATAGCATAGCTAGGCACTGTGGCGAGAGCTGGAAAAACTCTGGGAAGAAAGTGTCGGGGGCATGATCCGACAATCTCAGTTGATCTCTCTTTAATGTAATACCAGCTTTTAAAAGGCAGTATTGCATTTGCAGTCAAACTTGAGTGTTGTAGTACTCCATGTGTGATCTGAACTGTAGCAACTGGTTGCTACATTATAGCAAACAGTTTGCTACCATTTAAAAGGAAAACAAAAAAAAATCTTTTTTATTTTTTTTTCATTAAAACCTGAACACTGCAGTGCTCCATATAAACAAGGCATAAATTATAGCGGTTGTTTGTTATTTGTAGCAGTTTGCTACAATTTAAAGAACAAATGCTTTTTTTTTTTTTTTTTTTTAAATAAAATATGTTAAAGGAAGACTGGGGGCAGGGCACAGAAATGGGACCTGAATGGCTGGGGCTGGAGAGGTGGCTGTGTCATGCATCTGGCCACTTGGTTGGTGTGTTAGTAGAAGCAATATCCATTTTTTTTGTTTTGTTTTGCTTGGGGGGGGGGTGGATCTTCTTTTTGCTTCCTCATTTGAAGAGCTGAGGGGGTAGGATACTGGTTCATAGCACCAGCCCAGGACACTAATTTAACCAGCTATGCTTCTCATTTTGATCTCATAGCTGATATATATATATATATATATATATATATATATATATATATATATATATTAAATTTGAGCCAGTTTTTTTTTCTGAACTCCCTTTACCCTTTTGGAAGAAGGCAAGGAATTTAGGGGAGCCAAAAGACCAGCATGCAAGAGGCAAAAGAAAGCAGTTGTTCCAAGAATTGAATGTGAGGACCCTCAAAAAAATGTGGAATCAGGACAATTGAACTTGGTATGGAACAGACCTTTAAAAGAGTTTGAACTGAGTGTATTAAGTAGGGGCTATCTTTTATCCTGCCACATGCGCAGATGATCTGCACTTATTTGTTAGGAATGTTGCGCTGAAGTTGACTTTTGATAAGCCTGTAGATCAAAATGTTGGGATTTCTAGAAAACCCAGTGTGTATACTCCACAGATCCATCCTGTCTTAGAGGTTTTCACCTGCTTATGTGAAGAAGAGATTTATGGGTTGTTGGGTAATAACAAAAGGAGGAAAGGTTTGAGAACCTTACATTTGATGAAATAGGAGCATTGATAGCACTGCGTGATGATTTGTCCATAGTTATCAAACCTGCAGACAAGGGTGGCTCTGTTATGGTAATGGACAGGATGTATTATTTTACTTCCATTAATAAGCTGTTACAAGATGTAAAGCAAAAGCAGCGTGTCAAAAAGATGGCTCAACTAAGACCATCGGTAAACATAAAAAGCCATCCTGAGCAAGTAAATGACTCCACACGACTGTGCTACAACCAATGCAAATGCCAATAGTATCCAAAAAATACAAAATCCGAAGGCAAGTAAAGCTGTTTATTAACATAAAATATACAAAAGGTTACAAGATGTTAAAACATATGAGATGATTGATATGAATGCAATAGAAAATTTAGAACAAGAGTTGCTGAGGTCATTCAGGGACTATAGACACTGGCCTCATGACTAAAGAGTTGTTTCATTATTTTGTGCTAGGTACATAAGGACTCCTTTAAACCACCATTTAGACCGATAGTTGTAGGGGCTGGCTGGCTCACTGAGCTAATTTCCAGCTATGTGGAGAAACAACTTCATGCTGTGGTGGACCAATTTCCAACAGTACTGTGAGGCACCAAGCAGTTTTTACAGGACCTTTATTTGTTCCTGAATAATTATGTAAATGTATCTTCCTTATTGGTAGTTACACTGGATGTAACCTCACTATTTACAGTAATCCCTAATGTGGATGGGATAGAGATTGTGAGGAGAGTTCTGTTAGGTAAAGGAATTTATGATTCCCATCAAGTAGATTTTTTGTCCCATTTGTTGAGCTTAATATTGGAGTACAATGTCTTCACCTTTGAAAGGAGATATTATAGACAGGTTTCTGGCATAGCTATTTGCACACCATGTGCTAATAAATAAACCCACCTGGTGATGGTGGGATGGAAGGAGGAACATGTTCTTGCCACCCCACACAAGGAATTTATACAGTTTCATCATCGATTTGTTGATGACTTGTTCCTGTTATGGTCCGGAACCGAGGAATAATTGTCAGCCTTTGTGAGCCATGTGAATAGTAGTACTACCTTCCTGAAATTTACCTCCAAATGCTCTTTACATCAAATAGAGTTTTTGTATGTTCAAGTCTTTAAGGATGAGAATAACAGAGTTCAAACTAGGGTGTTTAGGAAAGAATGTTTTCATCCCACTTATGTACATCATACAAGTATGCATCCCAAGCACGTATTTAAGAACGTGCTTAAGGGACAAACAATTAGGACAAGTAGGTTAACAGCAAAGGATGATGATTTTTATCAAGGGTTAAAGCAAGTTAAAACTGAATACCTCTTGAGAGAATATAAGGAGTGTGCTTTAAGAGGACACAGGACTTGGTGAAATATAACAGATATACTTATGGGAGACCTTATTTCTCCAAACCAGCTAAGACTCAGAAAGTAGTTGAGAAGAAACACAGAGATATATTTACTCTAACATATTCGAGTGATGATTACCAACTTAAGAACATAATTGGGAAGTATTGGCATGTTCTACAGGTTGATCCCAAGATAGCAGCAATGGTGGGAGATAGACCTAGATATGGATACAGGATAAAGAAGTCCTTGAATCATAGATTATGTTACCCTAGGAGTGTGGGTAGTTTGGAAGTGTCAGGGTATGGTAAGGGTATGAGCAGATGTAAAAGGTGTACGTACTGTTAACATGTAGAGGAGACTGATGTTTTTATACTTCCATCCACTGGTCAGAGGTACAATCTAACAGTTTCTGTCAATTGCAATACAAAAAATTTGGTCTATTTAGTGCAGTGTTTATCATGTAGTTCTTTTTATGTATGTAAGACAAACAGGTGTTTAAGGGAAAGTATTAGAGACCATTTGTATTGTGCACACAAGAATCTGGACTGCAGTGCCATTGCCAAACATATGAATAGTGGAGGCAGTGTCCACCACTTTAAGTTTTTAGTACTAGAGGTATTAAATCAGGGTGATAGGAAGGGTGATTGAGTAAATAGAACTGAGGAAGTAGAATTAAAATGAATTCTGATGCTGAGAGCCCACTCAGGCTCAGGCCTCAATGATTACATTTCCATCAAACAAGTGCTTGCACGTAGGTTGAGGAAGTAACTGTTTTTCCTATCTGCTAATGTTCCAATGGTATTTTTTTATATGTTTATTTATATATGTGTTTAATTTTTTACATTGTTTTATATATTTTTTATATATTTTATATGATTTCACTTTATAATCTCGAAATACTGAAATATCAAATTTCAGTATCTCGTGGATATAAAGCCTTACTTCCAAAATAGCAAAACTCCATACCTGCGAATCTGGAAATGTCGCATTCACAGTTGTGATGGTGCACTATGTGAAGTGAGATATGCTGTGTGCCTGATGTGTGATGTGGTGTGTATATGGTTAGAGATTAAGGTAAGTGGATTTTTTTAAGGGTTTTGGGTAGGGATTTGAGTGTATGTGAGTGTATTTGGAGGTTTTAGGTGTGGGTTAGGGTAGATAGGTAAGATCATGAGTGTGTAAGTGTTGAAAGTGGAGGTGTTTGTACATATGTGATGTATGTGTGTATGAGAAGATTGTAGTGTGTGTAGTGATGAGTTTACTCTCTTTTTCTGTTTGGTACGACCTTGGAGATAGTATATATAAGTAGCGGGGATGTGGGGGGTGCAGGGGAGCTTGCCACTCTGCTTATATGTAGGGTAGGTTTGTCTGTTTGTATTGTTGTATTTGTGTGTGTTTTGTTTGTTTGTTGTAATGTGGGGAGGACAGTGTATGTGTTGTGTGGTGTTTGGTGTGTTTACATTCACGATTTTGAATTTTGCGGTTTTGGGGTTTCAATGTTTTGATTTTTTCGGCTTTATAGTCTCAAGATACTGAAATTCAATATTTCAGTATTTCATGATTATAAAGTGAAAACATTCTATATAAATATATTTTTATGTGCATACTTTCATACACACATATATACATGCACACTATTTTAAGTATTTGATGTGTTTCCACAGAATATTGGTATATAACACTTTGTTGATGGTGAATTGTTAGTCATTAATTCCTATCCAATATGTTGCTTAGAGACAGACAATGCATTTTGTGCTCATTGCTTATTGGAATGTGTGACAATGATATATATTATGCATGTTATAATTTAAGTGAGATCTCATGAAGCACTTTCTTTTGCTAAAGCACTTATTTTATTAAATATTTTTTCACGTTTTATACAACGGTTTTTGTGTTGCTTTTCAACTGTGTTTCTGCTCTGGTACATCATATATATATATATATATATATATACATATATATATATATATATATATATATATATATATATATAAAACATTTGCAGTGTGTGTGGGTGCAAGGAGTTTGCCCCTGCACAAAAACATGTTTAAACATTAATTTGACTAGTTTTTGATGGTCAGGTGTCAAACTGTTATATTCAGTCACTTGTCATTTGATGCTGTGAGTTTTCAATTTGTAGTCATACACTCAATTATGTAAAAAATATATATAACAGATTATTTTTATTTCTCACTGAAATGTGACTTATGTAAACATAATTGTGTTTTGATAACACTTTGCTGTAATCTAATATTAGAATATTTAAGTAAACATGGTATTACAAGGAGGTGGCCAAAAGTGTAAACAAAATGTACAATATGATAAATTTTAAGATGCTGGAAACAAAGTCTGATTAAGGCACAGAGCCTTGTAGGCTGCTATACTTTACAGCACTGTACTATATTAACTTAAGCACAGTTACTAATAAAATAACTTATCTATGTAACAGACGAAACGTAATATATTGTTACAGCTTATAGCTTTTAATGTACAAGGTTTGCTTCTCGATACACATATAGATGATAATTCTCCCTGTACCTCAGAACAAATGTGTTCCTACAAAACACAAGAAATAACACCATTTAGTCTTACACTCCTTTTATAGTACTTTTTTGTACCATTTGGATTCCCATCTATGAAAGCAGTCTTTTGAAGTCTGTTTTGATATCATGCAGTCTGTTGATAAGCTGATATTTGTTCTGTTTCAAGGTAAATTATGTGGCAACCTTCAACATGGGGAATCATTTCTGTTTCCGGTCATCCTTGCACCTGGGTTAGTCAAGAATTAGGGAGTTATCCTTAGCTGTAGTTCTCCTTGAAGCTGTACCAGTCATTAACAGTATCACACTCAGTAGGATGCCAAAACATGTGTAATAACTGTTCTACTATATTCCTTTAATTTTTCTACTTATTTTCAGCTTATAAAATGTTAACACTTTAATATGTGCATACTAACAAACAGAAGTGTACATGCACTATTGTAAGTATTTAAATGTATATATTTTGCTGTATATATTATAGCAAACAGAAGTGTACATGCATTATTTTAAGTGTTTAAATGTATATATTCTAAGAGTTCTCTCTTTTGTTTTTAAAACACTCAAAACAATTTGCATTGATATGCATTCTTTGCTCAGATCATAATTTTTATCATGATTTACAGAGAACAAACTAGGAAACAAACCCTTTAGTTTTCTTTTGATGTAACAAATCAAAATGCAATTCCACACAGTTAATACAATAACAAACATTACTAACAGAATTGAGTGTATAATCCAGTCTAACATTTTTTTTCTGTTTGCAGACCATCCTGTAAAAATATTTCGCCAATTATAGTCTGTGTCTGCTTCAGTTTTTTACAGAATTTAATGAAAATCCTACATTAATAATTGACAATGTATGTGGATTCCATCATAAAGGCATTGCAGTCTTGCTTTCTAGAATAAACACATATGTGTCATTATGCCGGGTTAAATGAGTGATGTTGTTAAGGCAACCTACAAAAGGACATTGCTTAGTAAATGTTAAGCATCAATTTGTTACAATACATACAAACTGTGGGGTTACCTCTGTGAACATTTCAAAACTAGGAGGTAAAATTGTCCATTTATACAGATTTACAGAATGTTGTAAAAAACATGGTTCATATACTGGTGAGTGCTGACCACACACCAGTCCATTAGCTGTATGAGTACAATGTTCAATTTTGTGATTTTTATTTTGTAAGTCCATATAATTTCCCACTAACTGGTGTAACCAATACTGATACAGATAGAATGGTGGTCAAAAACCAGTGGTAAAACTACAATTTGACACATTACTTTTCAACTTGTTATATTATAATATGTCACTTTTCCTGTACAGTATGTATCTATGCAGACTGTTTGCTGCCCATGCATTTCAGTCCATTTGGTACTTGGGATCCATTTTTTAAACATGGTTTTTCACACATATTTATTATTAGACAATTTTATTTGCACTGAATTATTTTGCATTTGTACATACAAAGACTGCAAAGTACACTTAGCCTAATCTATGAATTTAGTAACATTACCATTAAACCCTTACTGGCTAATCAAAGAGTTATTTATATGCTTTATTGTAGCTGAAAAGACAAACAACATTGTGCTTGTAAATGTACAATTTGTGAAATATCCTGGCTTGTCAGTTTTAATCTGTTTGCCAATATAATAAAAAGACAAGGTTGTCTCCCAATAATTACTGAATCATTGATACAGACCAGTATATTTTCCTCTTGTAGCTCTATTTTAGGCCCTTCTGCAGCACTGTTTACACATCAGTGTAAAATTGAAAGAGTGCCCTTTCTCCTTGCAGTATGCATCATTTTATAGCAGTATTATTTCATAAGGATACATTTGCTTTATGCTGTGAACATTGGATAGATATCTGTCCTCTAGCTGTCCTCCAGACTGCAACACTCTGGTCTAGGGAAAGGGGTCCAATGTGACATTTTTTGTCCCCCCTGGACAAGAAAAATTACCTTGAGTTTTATTTGTACTATCATGTACCCAGCACAACTTTATATTAGTAATATTACTTCTGTATACTTTTCCTGCTGGAGTTTCTGCTATTCCTGGTGCTACTATACAATTACAAAGAAATTGTAAAAAAACAAAATAGATATTGGTTTAACTAACACACTCTTACATTTACACATTTTACATAATTATTTACATTTGCTGTTGTCTGCCTTTTACTCTTCTGTATTCCAAACAGGTGTACTTTAGGCAGCTTAATTTTTATTTTCTGAAAATAAAATACATGTATGTCACTTTTGTGACTTCCTGTATTTACTGTTTTTAACTATTCTCATTTGATCTCTATGCAATAGAACTGTTCTGTTTTTCTTTTTTTTTTTTTTTACCTTTTGATGGATTATCTGGTACGCTAATTTAAAATAGTCAGCTTGCTCCATTAATTTATCTGAGGTGGTGATTTTGAAATTATGTAACAGCTTAGCTGTGAGAGGCTATCCCTGTGTTTATGCCATGAGAACAGCAGTCATATACCTTACTTTACTGTCTAATTTATAAGCATTTTGATCTAACTGGATGAAAATTTTAAAACATTTGGGAATAAAAATCCAAAAGCAAAGTAAGGCATCCATCCATACTGCTGTATATGCTACCCATTCTTCAAATGCAAGCATGTTGTAAAATATACCTCTTTTATCATTCCACTGTGGTAAATATTGTAACAGTCTGAATTGTGTATATAAATTGCAGTAGTTCCCTGTTCTTTTGAAATTCTTCATAAAGCTGGGCTAATTAAAGTTGTGTGCTGTAAATCAGTCTCTGTCAGCTCAGCTAATTTATTTTTTTATCCTGTAACTGCTTTTTTTAACTCTTTACTAACCAGATTTTTATTGTCTTGTAACTGCTGTTTAAGAGTTTCAATGTCTTCCTGTAATTCTGCACGGTCTGACTGATATTTCTCAGTAACCTGTTCTGCTGACTCGAATGCTCCTATGCACTTCTGAAAGTGTTTGTATAACTTGTCTAAACTTCTTGAACTCATTTTGTCTGTCTTTTAGAAGTTTATTACATTTTTTGTCAGTTCACCATGAACCTTGTTACTGTCCTCGTCTGTTTCATGCTGTGCAGTGGCTTCATTCCACTTTTGTGCATAGTCTCTAAAGGGTGTAACAAGATCTACAGGTGATTCTGTTAACAACTGATTTAACTTTTCAACA
This sequence comes from Protopterus annectens, assembly GCF_019279795.1. Taxonomy (NCBI): domain Eukaryota; kingdom Metazoa; phylum Chordata; order Ceratodontiformes; family Protopteridae; genus Protopterus; species Protopterus annectens. The sequence goes on from NC_056746.1 coordinate 480,057,764, forward strand.
ACAGGCTGAACTGTACTTTTATGACATTACACACAGAAAGCAGTTTCATATGACTGACACAATAAACATTTACTGTCATACCACGTATTTTTTGTTTGAGATACCAGTCAAATGTTGTAATGCATTTAGGTCTATGTTACATTATAGAAGTTTCAAAACTTTGAATCTGATATGGTCGAAACCATTTAATCGAAGTCTTGAAACATTGAAAATGTAATAAAACACAACAACCTACAAAAACAAACCATTTAAATGCTCTAAGCAGGGGGGCAAGCACCCCTGCACCCACCACGTAAGGGACTGTGCCCCCCCACACCCCCACTACTTAACTATACCAACTCCAAGATCGCAATACAGTGCAGAAAAGGGAAAACTTCCCTTTCCGCTCTGTACAGAAATCTCTGTTAAAAGATTTGAAGTTTCAAGACTTCAATCAAATGGTGTCGACCATATCAGATTTGAAGTTTTAAAACTTCAATCTTCTGATATAGACCCTTTGCATAATGCCTTACTATCAACTTGCCCTAATAAGGTTTTACATTTGCCAATATGCTGTGTATACCAACATTGCATTCTGCCCCAGATTTTATCTGGTTGTTTTGATACATTAAGGGTAATCCATTTGGATAATGCCTGACTATTAACTTGCCCTAATAAGGTTTTATATTTGTCAATATGCTGTTTATACCAACACTGCATTTTGTCCCAGATTTTGTCTAGTTCTTATAAATTAAACGTAAAACTCTGTTTACATTTTTTACTATAACCTCTAATGGCATCTATACTGTATGTGACACAGAAAAAAGTCTTCCACACAGCAAATAGAGAGATGATCAGGCTGTTATTTTGCAGATGGCTGGAAATTCTTCCCTAGTCACTCAAAAAGCTGGTGAAACAAAACTGGCAGTTGCAGATTTGAAACCTTGCAATTCACTGACTTGGAGAATTTATGGCACTGTGACCTTCAAGCTCTGAAAACTGTACTGCTGCAAGCTGTATACAACTGCAGTGTTCCTGATCAGTATTCACTCATAAATTTTAGTTACTGCACCTTTACTGGAGTGACCCTATACAATGCACCACTCTCCATGTTTTCAAATACAGGCTAGGCTCACCACTGATAAATTTTAAGATGGTGGAAACAAAGTCTGATTAAGGCACAGAGCCTTGCAGGCTTCTATACTTTACAGCAATATACTTTATTAACCTAAGCACATTTACTAATAAAATAACTTATCTATGTAACAGACGATATGTACTATACTGTTACAGTTTATAGCTTTTAATGTACAAGGTTTGCTTCTCGATACACATATAGATGATAATTCTCCATGTACCTCAGAACAAATGTATTCTTACAAAATACCGAAACTAACACCATTTAGTCTTACAGTCCTTTTATAGTATTTTTTTATCATTTGGATCCTGTCTATGAAAGCAATCTTTTGAAGTCTGCTTTGATGTCATGCAGTCTGTTGATACACTAATTTCTGTTCTGTTTCAAGGTAAATTATGTGCAAAATTCAACTTGGGATTCGTTTCTGTATCTGGTCGTCCTTGCACCTGGGTTAGTCAAGAATAAGGGAGTTATCTTCATCTATAGTTCTCCTTGAAGCTGTATCAGTCATGAAACATAGGTTCATAGGTAGGCACTAGGCTATCGGCCCTAAGGCCTATACAAGCCTAGCCAAAACAATTCCCTGGCTATTGCTTCCCATAAATATTTACTTTCCTGGACCCCTGTCTAACAGGGCTACTGATGTGATCCCTGGGGTGAATTTCCTATCTCCCATCCAATCATCAAGGTTCCTCTTGAAGAGGGCCATTGAGGTGCTCTGCCTGACATGTATAGGCAGCCTATTCCAGAGTATGGAGAGTCTCTGGGTCAGGAACCTATCTCTCCAGCATGTTCTATTCATCATGATGACAAGGTTAAGATCCCTGAAGCTTATGGCTCGGAGGGATTGGGATTTCTTTAAGTGTAGCATGTCCAACAACTCTGAGTTTGACATGGCCTTGTATGTTAGGCAGAGATCGCCTCTGAGTAAGTGATATGCAACAGAGTGTAGCTGGAGTTTCTTTAGACGGTCAGCATAAAGCATCTGCTTTAGGCCTGTGATTCTTTTTGTGAGGTATTTCTCCGGCCTTTCTAGTTGTTGCGGATGTCTTGTGAGGTACATACCAAATGGGGAATTGTATTCTATAATGGGTCTAATGAGGGATGACTACAGAAGGACAATGACCTCCGTTTTTCCAGATGAAAAGCCCTTAGTGATGAGGTGTGCCATGTAGAAGGATTTTCTAACTGTTGTGGCTATGTGATTATCAAAGGTGAGACCACTGTCCACCTGTGTCCCTAGGTCTCTTATCACACTTTTGGTGTTTAGTGTACTACCACCTATGTGGTAGTTTACACATATGTGGTTTTTCCCAAAAGGGACAACTATACATTTTTTGGCATTTAGCTTGAGCCCATGACTCTAGAATCAGGCATCTGTTTCAGTAAGTGTAGTATATTCACATAATTTGGGGATTCAATAATGGCTCCCGGCTTGCAGTCATCTGCAAACTTTGTAAGCCAGAGTCCCTTAGTGTTGGCCTGTACATCAGAGAAGTAGATGCCAAACAAGAGTGGTCCCAGGACAGAACCCTGCCTGCAGTACACTTCTTGTCATTTGTCTGGATCTGGATTTAGAGTCGGCTACTTTTACAGTATGTGTTCTGTCAGTAAGCCAGTTTGCAACACATCGAGTGATGTAAGGATTAATGCCCAGCTTAGTAAGTTTATCTATGATTCCAGAGATGGGGATAGTGTCAAAAGCCTTGGTGAGATCCAAGTAGACTGTGTGAACCACCTTACCCTCATCCATGGCATTGGAGACTGATTCAAAGAAGTTGATCAGGTTCAGGAAGCAAGATCGGCCCTTCACGAACCCAAACTGGGTGGAGTCCAGTGTTTGAAGGTTTCCAGTGTCTTTGTTTATAAGATCCATGATAATATGTTCCATGGCCTTGCAGATCAGGCTCATCAGACTGATGGTACAGTAGTTCCAGGGATCCAAAGTGGATCACCCCTTGTGGAGTGGGATGACTGTAGCTGTGCGCCACTTTGTAGGCTTGAAGCCTGAGGTGAGACTATGATTAAACATGACACATAGGTGAGGTGCCAGTTCATGTTGTAGTTCATGCAATACACAGCCCAGGATTTTGTCTGGTCCCATGGATGCTGTATTCTTGGCTTTGGAGAGTGCATTTTTTACCTGAGTGGCAGTGATTACCAGAATTTGGCATTCTTTTGGTATTGAGATGAGCCATTTAGGGGGTGAGAGGGGGTGAAGTTGGCACTGAATCTATCTGCCAGGATATTGGTGTGGAGCATCAATCTACCATGTTGGTAATGACCAGGTCTAGAATATTGATACCCCTGGTGGGATGACAAATTACTTGCTTTAGGCCATTGGAATTTATGAATTCCAAGAACTGTTGAGTAGTTTTCCCAGTTAATGGCAGGGTAGTTTAAATCACCCAGTATTAGGGTGTTTGGTTGTATCTTAATATTTTCCAGTATGTTTAGAAAGGTGTAGTGAGAATCTTGGGGCATGGTGGGGGATCTGTAGCAAGCTACAATTTGTATTCCAGTCTTACCTAGTGTTAGTTGCACCTGGAGAATTTCAGATGCATTGTGTTGGGCAACCAGCCTGGAGGTGTGAATATCCTTGGTGTATATGGACACTCCTCCACCTTTAGTGTTTCAGTCCTGGTTTGGTGTCCGAAAAGTGTGGTATGAGTTGTAGCCTGGTATTGCAGGGGTGCCCTCTGGAGCTTTGAACCAGGTCTCAGTTACCACACAGATATCAATGTTCTCCATTTTTAGGTGTGCCCAAGAGAGTGCATCTTGAGGTTTAGACTTCTAGTATTGAGTAGCATTACCTTCAGATTTTGCTTGCTTGTACCCATTACGGTGGTAGTTTTGTCGTTTGAACCTTGCCTAAAAAAGGAACTATAGGAGTGGCAAGAGCCTTAGCCAGTAACCTGAATCCCAAAGGTGACAGGTGCAAACCATTTCTTGCAAAGCATCATGGTTTGTCGATCATGTCGTCCTAGGCAGACAGATACTGGATCCCCTTTGAATGACACCAGAAACTTAGCCAATTATTGAAGTCAATTATTTTGTCCTTATACTGTGGTATCATTCTGTGCAATGGCAGGATGCTACTCAGGGCTAAGGTCATACCTGCCTGGGCTACATGATCCGAGAGCTCTTCCATGTCTCTTTTCATGTAGTCCAGGGAGGCACGTCTCAAGTCATTCACTCCAACATGAACAATGACAGAGTCATTTTTGTACCTGTTGTGGAGTGACTTGAGTGCATGCATTATGTGGTGGATCCTGGCACCTGACAGGCAACTAACTGTAATTTTCTCCTTGTTCAGCCTGGTGAGTGGGACATCAGTGTGCCTGACTATAGAGTCACCTATGACTAAAGTGTTGGGTACGTTGTTTTGCCTTAGGGGCTGCTGTTGGGTGGCACACAGGTGTTGTGAGCTATGTGATTCTTTGGTTGTGTTTGGGGGTGGTGTTTCTTTGCGTTTCAGCTTTAGAGGTCCTTGTTGCTTGGGCAAGTTAAGTTTAAGAGCCTCCACATATGTGGGTTTTGTGTTGCTATGTGTGGGTTTTGGTGGTGTGGGTTTTGAAGGGTTATGTGTTGTTTGAGGTGCTGTGTGGGTGTTAACCTTCTCCTCTTGACTGTCTAGCACAATCTTGGCTGGAGAGAGCTTTACCTCCAGTTTGGCTATGTAAGTTCATCTTTCACAGGTTGTAGTGTTTGGTGGTAGGAGAGGGTTGTCTGTGTACATGAGGCAACTGCTGCATTGCCCCAGTATGCCCAGATTCACCAGGTGGACAGGAGAAATCACCGGATGCTGACCCTTGGACATGCCTGGTTAGGTGCTTTCTTTGTGTAGTACAAGAGCTGTTTTCCCTTACTTTTTGGCAAGGTACTTGCAATTATAGGCTGTCTAGTGCCTATGACTATTTTCTCCTTATTACTAAAGGGAGGTGAGTGCTTGTAACAAATTAAGACTTCCTAGAGCTTTTTAGGGGGGGTTAGAGCAAGTGCTAGTCACAGATATACCAATTTTAAACTGATTTTTAGCTGATAAACTAGCTAGTCCTAAGGAAAAATTTGAAGAGCAGACTTTCCTGCATCGGGAATAGTTTAACATTAGCCCTGCAGTATGCAAATGTGTGTATTTATGCCAGAAAGTTGAAAGGGAAAGAAATCATCCCAAAATGGCCAATAAAATTGCAATTTCAGAGCTGGAAACCACTCCTCTAGTGTTAGGCAGTACAATGCTCCCACTCTCACTGGTAAGCAGTAGGACCTCCCTCTACCACAGCTAGGTCTGGATAACGCTGAACACAGAAACTAAAGTCCTGAAAGCAGCAAAGCCTTGAAACTGGACTATTCTAGTTAGAAAAGGCAGGAAATTAGCAAACAAGATAGAATTTTTGGGGGATTTTTTTTTTTTTGTTTTTGTTTTGGTTAAATGAGGCTAAACAATGCAGTTATACAGTTAATAAGCACAGAGAAGCTAATGCTCTTGAATGTATAGCTCAGAACAGCAAACTCAATTAAAACTTTGCAAAATTTGAAATTTGAAATTTTAAATTTTTAAATAAAGCAAGGCAAGTGCACAACTGGAAAACGACTTACAGGCAGAAATACTGTAAAATAAGTAGCTAGTCTATGTTTTAAGCTTTCTGAGAAGTGCAGGTAATAAAAATGACCCAAATCAGCAAAAATTAGAAATTTCAGCAAAAAGTACTTGCAGTTAGCACAAAAAGTCTCTCTTTCTTGTTTCTGGTGTTGTAGTAGTCTGCAGGACACCCAAACAGGATCTGCTAATCTAAAACAAGCTCAAACATATGCAAGCATACGTATTTATGCCAGAAAGTTGAAAGGGATAGAAATCAGCCCAAAATGTCCAATAAAATTGCAATCTCAGAGCTGGAAACCACTCCTCTATTGTTAGATAGGCAGTGCAATGCTCCCACTCTCACTGGCAAGCAGTAGGACCTCCCTCTACCACAGCAAGATCTGGATAGCTCTGAACACTGAAACTAAAGTCATAAAACCAGCAAAGCCTGGAAACTGGACTATTCTAGTTAGAAAAGATGTGAAATTAGCAAACAAGATAGAATTTTTATACATTAACAGTATCACAGACAGTAGGATGCCAAAACATGTAATAACTAATCTACTATATTCTTTTTATTTTTCTACTTATTTTCAGCTAAAAAAAGTTTAATCCTTTAATTAATATATATATATATATATATATATATATATATATTATATATTTATATATAAATATATATTTATATATATATATAAATATTAACAAACAGAAGTGTACATGCACTATTGTAACTGCTTAAATGTATATATTCTAAAAATGCAGATGTGTGTGTTTAATGAACATCTGACAATTTTTCATGAAAGCTGTTAATTAACATTTTAAAGCACTTTGCTACCCAGCTAAAAAAACATGCATGTCTGGCACAGTTTTTTTAATGTTCAAGAAAGTGCATGTTGAAGCAAATAATCTTGGACTGTTACTCTAAATGTCCAAAATCTCTGCTGTTTTTTTTTTTTAATGGCTATGCTGCACTTCAAATGTTAAAGCTTCAAAGAGCTTGAAATCCATTTTTATAGTGTATGTCTGTCTCTTTATGAGTGTGTGTGTGTGTTTGTACAGCTGTCTGTCTGTGTGTATGTCTGTACTTGTTCATATATATGTGTGTGTGTGTGTGTGTGTGTGTGTGTGTGTGTGTGTGTGTGTGTGTGTGTGTGTGTGTGTGTGTGTGTGTGAGATTTACTGGGGCAGGGTTGTTTTTTGAGTTGTCATGTTTTTGAAAACTGAATAATTCAAAATCTTTGCTTATTCAATGAAATTACTACCAACAAATAAACAAACTATAGTCTGCACCACACTTACAACATTACTGTCACAAGAATTTTTAAGGTAAGAGTGAGACTATTGTACATGTAGCAAAGTAGCACAGGGAAATACCCCAAAGTGACTTGAAGTGAACTGTCAAATTCTGTAGCCCCTTACCCTCTGATTAGTGGATGAAGGCTGATAATTCTCTTAACCCTAGAAAGCAGCATTTCTTGTCAGGTACCTAGATGTAACGTGCAGCTAAATTCATTTATAACATTCAGACCTGCTTAAGCTGGATAAGTTATAAATGTTATTCTTGTAGAAGCATAAATATGAAACACAGAATCACACCATGTTATTAAAATGTACATTATATCTCTTCCTGCTTTATGAATTAGATGTGAGGATCAGAAATCAGGCAGTAAAGTTCACTGTCATGGAGGTACGATTTAAAATTACTGATAGTGCTAATTGAAAATTAATTATTCAAAGAAAGAAAAGTTCTTTAACCCCCCCCCCCACACACACACACACACACACACACACGCACACACACACATACACACATTAGTTTCCAGGTATGCCTGGTAATATTCCCCAACACTAGAACCTGCTATCCAGGCCCAAGGTAGTAAACTGCCATGACTCCAGGTTACCATACTGGGGACCTCACAGTTACTTTTATACTCATGTTAATAAAGCTAAGTATTTACAAACACAAATGATAATGTGCAGATCAGTCTGGCCAATGCAGACAGACTCCAGCAGTTTGCCACCAGTTAGCAATAAATACCCACTTATCTGTCAACAGATAAATAAGTAGATGCCCAGCCACAAATGTTTTAAAAGTGAATTAATAAAGATACCCTACATAAGAAAGAAAAAGGTAAACAATACAGCTAGCATTATGATATGCAAAGAAATATGAAACTGTACAGGAAATGGAAAAATCCTTTTCAACAAACAGATTACAAGGCAGGAAAGAAACATTTAACTAAAGCCAAAGCTTCTGTTCTATTTATTAATGAAAGAATTACTTACACTGTTCTATTTATTAATGAAAGAATTACTTACGCTTAGTTATACTAGCTATATATTTCAGGCAGAGACAATATTACAGAGAATAAGCTCACAAGTCTGTACCAGATGAGGAACTGCTCATTTTCTAAATCTCTCAGACTTTATTTCACATTTATATCTCTTTTCATGCAGAAATTATTGATGTAAATCAGCAGTTTCATATTTGCATACTAATGCATTTGTTTGCTTAGCCCTTGGCTTGCTGTCCCCTGTTATATAATTTGAAATTGCTCTTTTAATATATCTTCAGCTCCCTGGCATAGAAAAAGTAACAGATCTTAAAAGGTACATCACTTATTATGCTTCACATATGAATAATGCATTTCACATCCTAAGTCTAGTTGCTGTGCTTTTCAGTAGAAAGATTTACAACTTCAGCTTCAACTTTACATATTTTCATTATTTTTTTCATTCAGATAAAAAGGCAATAATTTCACGTCACCATACCCACTATTCTATATTAAATCATATTTCTTAGTTTAGCTGTTACAGGTTTTATAAGACTTAATTGCAGCTCACATATCTGTTACATTCCAATTCAGAAAACAGATGATATTTATATATAAACCTTACAATTTGTGACTTAAGCCTTTAATACATTTGCATCACATTTTCACAGTATTCTTACAAACCTAGCTAAAATGAAGCATCAAAAGCATTTAAATTATAATTATTTCATTATTTTTCACAGTGAATACAAAAGTGCTAAAAGTGCCTAAGTCATGAGTAGCTCTGAAATAATGTCTGAAATGTTCTTAAAGGTTCATAGGTTCTTAGGTGTTTACTAGGCTAACAACCACATGGACCTTTTTAAACCTAGCCATGCATCCCAAATCTCTGACAAGTTCTGGTACCTTTGGTAAATGTAAGCAGGGACTTCAGAGACAAAACATTTACAAGTAAGGGCCTAGGAGATGAACTATTTACAGGCTGCCTGTGTCCAGTAGAGACATAGATACCAAACCTGGAATGAATTTCCTGTTCTCCACATAATTGTCCAGGTTACATCTGAATTGAGTTAGGGAGGATCTCTGCTTCACATGGATGGGGAGCCTGTTCCAGAGATGGAGTAGTCTCTGGGATACATACCCATCTGTCCAGCAGGTCCTATTTATATCATAGGTAAGTCTTTATAATGGGTAATTCTGGTACTGTTTGTTTAGCAGATATGCAGGAGGTCCATCAGAGTAGGATCTGACAATGCCCTGTATGCTAGCCATAGATCTCTCCTCAATAGCCTGTAGGAGACAAAATACAGGGAGAGGCCCTTGAGGCAGTCTGTATAGGACATGTTACTTATGCCCTGTTTTTGTGAGGAACCTCTATGGGTGTTCCAATTGTTGGATATGCCTGCTTAGGTGCATGCCAAAGGGGGGTATTATACTCAATGATAGGTATGATGAATGCCGCATACAGTGGAACAATGACTTCCTTGGACCTAGATGCCATACCTTTGTTTATAAGTTGCACAACATAAAATGATTTCCTCAGTACTATAAACATGTGATGCTCAAAGGTAAGATTACTGTCTATGTGTGTGGCTAAGTACCTGACTACTGTTTGAGCTCTAAGGGGTGTGTTGTCAATATGATAGTTACCAAGGGTGGGTGACTTCCTGAAGAATACTATTATGCATTTCTTGGCATTTAGTTTTGGTCCATGGCTCTGACATCAGTTATTTGCCTGTGTCAGCCTTTCCTGGGGAATTCTATGACTGCTCCTAATTTGCAATCTTCTGCAAATTTAGTCAGCCATAGGCCACTGACATTGGCCTTGACTTCAGAGAAGTAAATGCCAAAAAGGAGCAGGCCCAGGACAGATCCCTGAGTGACTCTACTTGAGACTGGCCTCTTTGTAGAAGTGGGCTCCCCAGTTCTAACTTCCTGGGTCCTGCCTGTGAACCAATTAACTTTTCACTGGGTGACATAAGGGTTTGTACATAACCTCTTGAGTTTGTCAACAATGCCTGAGGGGGGTATTGTGTCAGATGCTTTGGCCAAATCAAGGTAGGCAGTGTTAACCATTTTGTTCTTATGCATTGCTTTGGTAACCTTTCAAAGAAGTCCACCAGTCTGACTAGGCATGATCTTTCAAAACCAAATTGGGTTGAGTCCAGTGTCTGGTGGTTTATTATAGCATTATGGATCATTTACATGATAATTCTTTCCATAGCTTCTGGGATTAAAATATTGAAAATTAGTAGAGTTTTAAGGGGACAATTATCTTAGATCAACAATTGTAACCTCAATGATTGCCTTTATTGTGTTCTCCCTAGCTGCTGACTTTATTGTCTTCCCAAAATAATTCTCACAGAGTCACAGAGTCAAGGAAGAGGGCTTCTTCTCAGGAGGGGCTTTTTATGTTGTGCGCCTCCCCACACACACACACATACACAGCACACACACATCATTTTAACATGAGATGCAAAGATAATTTTAAACAGTTAAATAACAAATGCAGAATCACCTCTGGGGTGATCTCGGCACGGTAAATATAGCACCACTGAATTTTTTTTCTTTTACACAGAAGTGCACACATACATACAGTACATAGATGTACCTACACATGCACATCTTGGAAAGTTTAGCAAACATTACATTTTCAAACCACATCGGTGCAACTCAATATACCCTTTTCTGACTGATATACCATTGCACTATACAAATGCATTTTAATGTGACATGCTAAAATATTAGACAGAAAGGTTAGTTTTGTTAGTCTAACAACAAACCAGTCTTTTCTATAGCATCATATAATCACAGGTCAGATAACTGTCCCTTATTTTTCCTCTAGACTGACAGTTGTTCAGTCTGCTGTAAATGAGCATAGAGGAGCCAAGCAACCATCTTACAACTACGCATACATCATACACATATATACACAAATGTACACACACACACACACACACACACACACACACACACACACGCACACACACGCACACACGTTCACATACACACACACACACACACACACAGTACATATGGACACTAAGAATCCTCAGTATCAGCAGTAAAGATGCCAACTAGCCAGTGACATAATAGATGAAGCACAGGTATCTTTTCAACAAATAAGGGAAGGATAGAAAGTGTTTAAACTCAATGGTAGCAGACAGGTTGCATTTCCTAAAAGAACTTGTGGAGTTATCCATTATGCAAAAGAAACTGGCAATTTGTTTTCTTTTCATAATCCAAGAGAAGCTACAAAAATTATCTGTAGGCTGTTCACCACAACAGCAGTACAACAACATACATGATACATGCATACATATATACCTACATACACACGTAAACGAATGAAGGAATACAAATGTTATCCCACAGTCAAAAGCATCCTGATACTGACCCTAAAATTAATGTTTATCAAATTCTTTTCAAGTTCTTTTTTAAATTTACATATTGAGTAACTTCCATTATATACTTAGAAAGTATATTTCATTATGAAATGACTTTATGGCACAGCCAGTTAAGTGTTTTCTATGTAGTGCCACTCTGTACTGTACTCTGAAAGCTCAGGGATCTGTTGACAATATCCATGTTAAATCTTCTTCTTCTTTCGGCTTTTCCTGGTTAGGGGTCACCACAGCAGATCATCTGTCCGCTCATGATTGGCAGTGGAGTTTTTGCGGTGTCGAATTGCCAGCCCGGCGCCCAACCTCCCACAGAAGGCACACACATGCACACACTCACAACTGGGGCAAATTTAGAGTGTCCAATCCACCTACTGCATGTCTTTGGGATGTGGGAGGAAACTGGAGCACCCGGAGGAAACCCACGCAACCACAGGGAGGACATGCAGACTCCACATCGAAGGCACCCTAGCCGAGAATCGAACCGGAAAACCTCTTGCTGTGAGGCAGCAACGCTAACTGCTGCACCACCGTGGCTGTTATCCATGTTAAATAAACCACTAAAAATCACTCATACCATAAAGCGACTTCCTTCCTCATAGGTCTGTTCAGGGTACAGGCCATTCTATAGAACCATGCATGTGGCTTTCCCCTGATATACCTCGTATTCCTAGTGCATAGATTGGTATAATACGATTGCATTGGTATGGTAATAAACATAACTCATTACAGTCTGCAGGCTCTGCAATATGTACATAAAAAAGTAAAAATGTTAATACTGGCTTAGAAAAAAATCATACAACAATCAGAAATTATATTTTAAAGTTAACCAGCAAAAATATTATAACAGACATACTGTTTAACTCATAAAAGCATAATGACAATTTTTAATGATTCTATTGATTTTTTTTGTTTTACTTAAGTGACACATATATATGTGACAGTTTATAAATATGGGTTTTATTTTCATGCTAATATTCTTGCACTTACTCATAGAGCACAACATTATATGTCATATTGTTCTAGTCGCTTATTTATATAATCATACCATATTGCTCTAATAGTCGTATCTTGTAGTATATAAATTGTGTTACTAACCTGTGTTTCTTTGGGTGGCTCTGTCAATAAACTAATCACCACAACAACCCCAGCAGTCAAGGAGCAGAGAATTATAGCAAAATGGAGATAATGAACATCCTTAATAACGGAAGGCCTTGGGTCATAGACACCACATCGAGGGGATGGGTACACAAACTCTAAGGCCATCCTGGTTAAACCGACCATTAGTCCTATCATCAGTCCCCAGAATGCACCCTAGGAGACAAAATACAGTTAGTGTGAGACTCAAAGGAAGGGTACACTGGTCAGCACACAACAAATCCTGTCCTCTGATGATTTGCTAAATGTCATTCTGATGCATTGAAAATACAGGTGTGACACAACTAGTTATGCATTAAATAAATTCACAGAGATCTTCATCAGCAGCTTTGGGTCGAATCTGTGATCAAGTTTACTGGCTATGAAGACACACTTAGCTGATACTTTTCTTAAATGTAAGGGTTACCCAACCACTTCATATCTTTGCATTCTACTGGTCTACACAAAAACATTTCTGTTATTGTTACTCGTTTTATCAATGCAAAAATGCATTACTTTGCTTCAGTCTATGTTATCCTGGTGCAAAAAGCTATCTTAACACTCTGCATTTGCATTCATGTGTTTTGCCATGGTTTTTCTGGTTGAGTTATTTCTGCAGCTGCTTTTACGGTATGATTTTTCTTATTCTTGTGCAATTTGATTGAGGGGTTGTCATGTCAATGCATCCTCCTAAGGCTACAACTGCTGTAGGCTTCTTTCAGTAAAAATATTTGCAAATACCTGCATTCATTAGCGAAAAAGATGTTGTACCCACATATGTTTAATGTTTCAAATAGCAATGTGACAATTAACAACTATAAACAATATGACACCTGCAATGTAGTTGTTAATTACAAAAAAATTTTAAAATCCTTGGATGCTTTGCAAGTCTCAGGTCATCACCTTTTTAATAATTTAATATATTTTTTACACCAGGTGCAAGTGTGTGTGTCTCTCGGCTTGTCCTGGTTAGGGGTCGCCACAGCGGAACTCCTGTCCGCTAATGTTTGGTAATGGATTTTTCGTGCCAAGTTACCAGCCCTGACATACAACCTTCAATGAAGGCATGCCCATTCACGCATGCCTCCACACAGAAGACGCTCTAGCTGAGAGTCGAATGCGACAACGTCTTGCTGTGAGGCGACAACGCTACCACAGCACCACTACCGCATACATTTATTATATTCTAATGATGACCTTTGGAGATTATGACTGCATTTGAGATAAAAGGAACACCGACAGTTCAACAAACAGGATTTGGAAAAATACAACAGTATTGTGAATATTAGATACTATGTCCAAAAACCATCTCGGTTACATTATGTCCAAAAACTACCTCAGCCACATATTTCCATTTACACCACAAAACAGTGGTTGCAAGAATTTTTTATATGGAGTTTGTATATCTTTCTACCTCTGAGCATTAAAAATCACAGCACTGTCTTTTATAAACCCAAACAAGTGGTCTGAAATGGAGCACTTTATTATTTTATACAGCAGAAGGTCCTCCATTAGTAGTGATATGGAATATTTGTATAGACTTGGTCTGTTTGTTTAATAATATGTGTACCAATAAAAATGTCTTAACTTTGTGAAGCAAATCAGTAAATCTAGGAGGATCAAGCCCAAATCCAAGATACAAAACAGTAGTGCTATGTTCAAATCACAGCAGTTGAGAGGAATGAGAGCAAAGTAGAAGGCAGATAACACAAATCCCATCAATCATAAACATTTTATTTCATTGTTATTTTTGAGAAACAGTGACTCACAGTAGTTTATTTACTTGATATGGACTTGGTGAAAGTGTGAAATGGCTAAGCAAGAACTCAGTTTGATTCTGAGTATTTTATTGAAAAGTGAAATGTTTATAATACACGAAATCAGCAAATACAATCAATGACAATAAATTCTTAAAACAGATAGCATTCGGAAAGCCTTACTTCAATATGGGTTTTCTGTTATGTAATGCCTATTTATAGAGCAGTATTGAAACAAAATAAGTCCCTTGAGGATGTCTAAAAATTCCACCCCATGCCTGAAATATCGCCTACCCTTCCAGTGCCCTCAGTAAGACTTCTGAATTTAACTTTACAGTACTTAAATAAGTAAATAGATAAATGGATGGATAAACATTGACAAAGCAATAATGGTGGTAAGGTGAACTGCATTTGAGGAAAAAGCTGTTATTATAATTTCTTTAAAACATTAAATCCAGAAATGTTCATGATAACATTAAACACAGTAACAAAGATTTAATATGGAAATTATTTTTTGTTTCTCGTAAAGGAAAGTTCTCAGTTAACGTAAGAATATATCATTCCTGTATAACTCAAAAACCTACCAGAGGAAAAACTAACTAAACTAAAATAAAATAATAGTGTTTATATTTCCAGGTTTACTGAAGATGTCAAGTTGCTTGTTGGATACAACTGATATTACTGACAAGACACATGCATTGCTAATTAGATTTATCACAGAAAATGTTTTGTCATTTCATGCCCTGTAATATGAGGTTTTGCCCTCATGCCCCTAATAGATAATCCAAAGTTATCAAATTTTGAGGTAAGCACTCATCTTGCTGGCCTCAGCAGCAATAGCTCTATTCAAATAATGATACCTATATTCAGAGGTTTAATGAAACTCCTTCTCTGTGTGGCCAAGCATTTAATCACCATACTATTATATTGTACAGAATATGCTCTTACAGATCCACAAAAATTAAAAAGTAAGCTAAACAAATACATCAAAAAAATAAACTTACTGCTTCATTTGCTCTTTTCCAGAAAACTCCTAGGATGAAAATTGCTGTAATAGGTGGGGCAAGATAGCTGGTTACAGATTGAATATAAATATATAGCTGTCCACTGTTAGCGTTTTGCAGAATGGGAATCCATACAACACTGATCACAACTAGAACCACAGTAACAATCCTAAGGGAGAAAGGAGATCATAATTAGAATGGGTAAAGTATTCAGTAGTTTATATATGACAAGCATTTCCCATAATGATCAGCAACCTGAAACCCTGGCTACATAACAGAATTCTAGCATGTCTGTAGTTGCTGATATCTTTGCATATTAATTAGACTAAATTTTAACTTGAAACATTCATAAGGACAACATATTTTAGCTTGATGATTTTACTAGTATTCCATGTGTCTGAGTAATTTTGTAAAATAATACATCTTACAAAAAACACACTAAGCAACACCTAATAACATACGATAACATTTATTTTTTTTATTTACTTATTTGATAACCAGATCAACCCTTTTCATCCATAATTAATGTCAAAAATAGATATATGGTGAGCTTTATAGATTAATGCATACCACACTGTCCAGATTAATGGAAGTAGTCCTCATTTGCAGGGTGTGGGTGATTCTAAGGCATGAAACAGCATTGCAATGGTCAAAATAGGAGAGCAAACAGTGTATGCTAATGAGTGCATAATGCCATGTTAATGAGGAACACCATATTAATAAAGTAACCCCAAATGATGGACTGATTCAGAAACATGAAATGATGACAATGCATAGCTCTGCATACACATTTTGGTCACAGATTCATGATGAACAGCAGGAGTCATGCTAAGGATGCAGAGCACACCAGCATGTGTTGAAAGGTGTTATTAGAGCCAGAATCCACAATAATGCACATGAGGAGATACATATAGTGCTTAACATAACACCAGCTAAAAGACCAACAGACTGTGGACCATTTCTGAGCATACAGGGATACCACAAAGGACCAGCGAATCTATATTGCCCACAAGCAAAATCAGTGCTCTCTCCTGTTGATACAAAGGTATGTGCATCCTTAACAAAGTTACTTACAGGAACTTTCGCATGACCTACAAGGGATATGTTAGGAGTACTGCAGGCATGAGCCTCATGAATACTTAATCACTTCCTCTGTATTATGCTACAACATGTGGAGGAGTAGATTTGGTTCCTCAGGACAGTAGATGAGTGAAGCAACATCATGTGGGCCTTTCATGATGTAGCTGATTTCCCTGAGATCCTGGGAGCCATTGGTTGCATACACATTGCTGCCAAGACCTGCTGGTCAAGAAGGACTTTGATATATTAACAGGCAAGACTTCCACTCCCTGAACTGCGAGGTGATTTGTAATGCCCTTGGCATTATTTATAATGTGCCTGTGTGCCTCTCAGGAATTTTTCATGAGCCACATATTTGGTACAAGTGTGACCTATACCAGTGGCTCCTGTAAGAGAACTTCCCATAGGGTCATCTGGTTGGTAGACACACACACACACACACACACACACACACACACACACACACACACACACACACACACACACACACATTAGATAACCCTATACACACAGATGTCATGTAACAGCAGGCTATATATAATATGTTTGTTGTCTGTTGCAAGCAATACCAGATATATCCTAGAACCATAGTTGATAATCCTGATACACAGCACTCAGGCCATGCAGGAAATTGTCTATAGTACAGCCCATGCACAGCTGTGAAAAATACTGGAGTAGGTGTATTTGAACTACTGAAAACATATTTCCAATGTCTAGACACCCAAAGAAGGACAACAATATATTTGTTAAGTGCTCCATGCACTATATGGAATTGCACTAGTAAATGGAGCAACAACTGAATATTAT
Source organism: Protopterus annectens (assembly GCF_019279795.1). Taxonomy (NCBI): domain Eukaryota; kingdom Metazoa; phylum Chordata; order Ceratodontiformes; family Protopteridae; genus Protopterus; species Protopterus annectens. The sequence goes on from NC_056746.1 coordinate 480,074,925, forward strand.
AGAAGGGCCATCTATAACAGTCAAAGAGCAGCAGTAGACCAAGTGGAGTGTCAAGGAGGAACATGCATAAGCCGTACCATATATGAGGTAGACATGGTACAATATAATGCACCACTAGCAAAGAGGTGTCATCTGATCTACAACTATGGGTCATGTAAAGGGCAATGCAAAATGAAAAGATGTATGTAGTATCACACCCAGGCTATGCAGGGCAGTGCATAGACTAGTAATGCTGTCCACCAAGTATTACTGTACTCACATAGGTTAAGGGATGGGCAAGGCACACTCATCATTAGTTCAATATATGGAGAGACAGAGTAACAGATGCCTTAAGCTCTGTAATATGGGGAGAGGGCCATGGGAGGTGAAAACAGTAATCATATAGTCTGTCAGATTGTGCAGAGTCAGCAATTACATCTTCTAGGGTATGGTTGTGCTGACAAAAGATGGCAACTGGTGGTGTCCACTATGTTGGCTTTCAAGTGTTTGGTCACAATACAGCCAATGGCAGGGAAGGTGTAGAACTGTGGGGCCATGGTTGTGCACCCTAATGGAGAGTGCCATGTGTCCAGCCTGTAAGATGGTGTCACTCATGACCAGGATTATATCCACAATCTGGTCCCAATAATACCTGCTGGCAGCACCTTTGCCTAAGAGGTGAGTGCCTTATGTATGGAGGGCCTGCAATGCTGACTAACTATTCTGATGTCAACATTTCAAGCTATTGCTTGTCATGGGTGCCCATTCCAGTACCTCTGCTTCTGTCAGTAGGACACATCTGTCAGTAGGCCTGCATGCTACTCTGTAGAATGCATAGACACATGCCCAAGGCTTCTTCCCTTTATGAATCCAGATATCAGCAGCAGTTAGTACTATGCACAGCCTCATCTTCCCATATTTATACACAGTAACCATGCCTCAGCATAACCCCCCCAATTTATATACAGTTACCATGCCTCAGCATATTCCCCCCTAAATTATATACAGTAACCATGCCTCAGCATACCCCCCAATTTATATACAGTTACCATGCCTCAGCATATCCCCCCTAATTTATATACAGTAACCATGCCTCAGCATACCCCCCCCCAATTTATATACAGTAACCATGCCTCAACATATGGCTTTGGAATCTCACATGTATTGTGATAATTCATCTCCACAGTTTTCTCTGTTCACAGCTTGAATCCTCCAGCCATAGGTAGATGGTACTGTGACATGCCAGTGTCATAGCACACCAGTTAGACATATGCCATGACATCTGCTTCACTGTCACTGGCATCCACCACAGGGGCAGTTATTGTTGTTGTTGTTGTTTTTGTGGTTGTTGTGGCATCTTACCAGACAGGACACACTCATTTAACTATGTGAAGCTCCACATCAACAGATACTTTAGTCATATTTCTCTGTTTTGAAATTGCAATGTTGTAGACAGTGCTACAGAAAATATCACCAGTGATTTACATCATACTAGGAAAAGGAATCTAGTGAAGTGGTCATGCTAATGAAGCCAGTTAGGGCTGCTGTTTGTGATTTGTTGCAAGTACCCGATGTGCTAACCACATCATGGGGAACATGAAATGTGATCTGTATGCTTACAAGTGTGCATTTCTAGTGGTGCAGTAGAGCACTACACTGCAAACCATGTGATTCCCAAGCATACATCTGTCTGCAGGGGATGCTACTTTGCTTCCCAAGCAGGCCTGACTGAGTGGCCATAGCTGCTTTAGGAACTTGGAATTGCAGGGCTCCAACATGATGCACAAGGGAGAGAAGGAGTTTACTGTTCTCCTGCACAGAAATTTTAGGACATGCTTGCTGGGTCATTATAACAGCCCTTTGAAAAAACAGATATCTGGCATAAGCTGAAAGAAATGCTGAGAGATGTCATTTGCATCACCCATTCCAGTTAGCAAAGTAGAAATACATACAGTAATGTGAAACAGTGACACCTGACTTACTTCAGCAATGGGAGGCAGAGATTCAGGAGATGGTGCCAGAAATGTACTATATTCTACTATAGTATCAGTTGTACATGTATACTTAACAGTATGCACTTTATTTTCTAGGGGTAGAGCTAAACGTGACTGGCTGCCACAGAGCACAGGAGTACCTCACAAGGCAGTATGGTGTGTATAAGCTGTAAGGCAGTTCAGTTTACATCTGTACTGGTGTTTTTAATCATACATGTGTTGATGATTTAGTCCTATTCTGTTTCTCTTCTGCAGATCCAGCTGTGGAAGAGAAGGAGGACATGTGGCCCATAACATCTTGGTCTCTGCATTTGTTGCTGGGTTACTATTGACTGCCAGATCTACCTGTTAGCAGTGGAGGTAAAGGCTGCTCTGTTGGATATGACCTGGAGGAGTCACTGGTATCCTCCATGACTGCCACTCTTTGGGGGGGGGTGAAGGTTCCTCTACTGAGGGTAGACAGGGGGTCTACTGGCACTATAGTACCAAGAGTATAGTAGAATATAATACAATTCTGTGAGATGCAGTGGCCTGTCACTACTGGGGTGAGATGACAGGTGGATGCCTATATATGGAACACTGAGCAACTTCTAGATAATCTGGTAGAGTCATGGGACCAGCTGCCCCCAACCACCAGCTTTACAAGTGTGAAAAACAGCCTATACTATCAACCACCCAGATGAGTAATTCTTGTGTGTATTGCCCTCTTGCTCAGCCTGGCAGCCAATCATGCCAGGAACCACCAATCCACATCCCAGTATGCTCCCTCCCTTATGTCTCATTCCCCAGTCCTTATTCATTGTCCATCCCTGACCAGCATCACCTGTCCATCCTTTGTATGTGTGTTGATCCACTGACCTCTCTACCATTTGTGTGTATACTTTTCCTGTCTGCTTGTATTTGTGTTTTATGACTTGTTGCTCCTACTGCCACTCTCATTCTATCCCACCCACAGCCATCCCTCAGTACTTTCCTCACTTATCTTTCTTTTGTAAAGCATACAAAGGGGGCTCTTTCCCAGAAAAATAAAATTACTCTCCACTGGGAAAGCTATTGCATGACATTTGGTCTTAGTGATTTCACTCTATTAAGGAAAAAGAGACCAGGGAATATACTAACTACCCGCCAAGATTTGGCACATGGGCAAGGTTAGATAAATGCAATATAAGGGAGCATAAAATTATGATTCAAAGATACAAAACCTATACTAGATTGCTAACACACCATGTACCACTAGTAGTAGAACAAAATGAAGACAACAGAGAGTACAAGGAAAAACAATGGAGTTTTCCATTCCACCTCTCAAAAATGTATTTTGTAAAGACTGGCTAGAGCAGATTTTAGGGAGGAAGTTAAATGAGGTTAAAGTAATCCAAAATAATTTGGCAGAAGTATGTGATAAATTAAAACGAATGCATATTACTTTATCAGAAATGACGGCTAGAGACTACTGGCAAAGTTGTAAAAAAAGTGCAGAGAAGGTTTAGAAGAGCTAAAGAGAGTATAAAGCACTACAGGGGGCTACTGGATGGGGAAGAGCATTGCAAATGGTCACGGCATAAGTGCTAGTGTACTCATAAAATATTAATGAATACAGATCTACAGAAATAAGACAATTCTACTGACAAGATCCCCAAAGCAACAAAATATCTAGCCATGAGACTAAGGCAACAAAGAGTAAAATAGATTATTACTTAGTTGCAGGAGTCATTAAAAAGGAGGATCAAAAAACAACCCCAACAATATAATAAGAATAATTAAAAAAAAAACTTTTTTGAGCATCTTTATAATGCAAAGCATAAGTAAAAGCAAATGAGAATAAATATGAGAAGCTCTATGAAAGACTTGGATCTTCCAACTCTTACTGGGACAGGGAAGGAAAAGCTATTTATGAGAATAACAGAAGAGGAAATAAGAGTGTCAGTAGCATGCCAGAAGGCTGGAAACTCGCTAGGGCAGGATGGCATTCCTGTTGAGGTGTGAAAAAGGAAAATAAACAAAACAGTTAAAATATGGCACATATTATTCAATGATATCTTAGATGGGGACCTAATTATGCAGTTGTGGAAAGGGCATTATTGGTATTGCCAAAACAAGGAAAGGATCCTTCAGACCTAGGCTGATATAGGCCTATATCAATATTAAACCATGAGAATAAAGATTTCACTACAATATTAGAAAAATATTTAGAGAGAATCCTAGCAAAGATAATTTACATGGACCAGTTCATAGGGCCGTAGGTTATTTCTAGGCTAACAACCCCAGAGAAACCTTTTTAAACCTCTCATTCCTTCCCAAATGTACTTGACAAGTGTTGATACCCTGGGGTAATTTTAATGAGTATTTATGGGCTTGGGCATGGGTGGTAAAGCATTTACAAGCTGTCTGTTAGAGACATAGGTGTCAAATGAGGGGAAAATTTCTGACTCCCCATCCACAAGTCCAAGTTACACTTAAACTAGTTTAGTGAAGAACTCTGTTTCACATGGATGGGAAGCATGTTCCAGGTAAGAGGTAGTCTCTGAGACACATACTTTTCCTCTAACATGTCCTATTTAAGTTGCAAGCAAAGGTTTAAGTCCCTAGACTGGGTTATCCTGATGCTCTTTGTTTTGCAGATGTGCAACAGGTCTATCATAACGGGATCATAGGATGCTTTGTAAGCTAGGCATAGATGCATAGATTGCTTCTCAGCAGTTTATAAGAGAGTGAGTACAGGGACAGGATTTTTAGTCAGTCTGTTTAGGACATGTAGTTTACTGCCTTTATTCTTTTTGTGAGAAACCTCTGTGTACACTTCAGTTGCTGCATATGCCTGGTCAGGTACATACTGAAGGGAGCGTTGTACTCAATGATTGCTCTGATGAGGGCCAAGTACAGTAAAACAATGACATCCTTGGACCTAGATGCCATACCCTTACTTATAAGGTGTACAACATAAAATTATTTCATTACTGCCAAAGACACATGATGGCCAAAGGCCAGGTTACTCTCTTCATATGTTCCCTAATCTCTGAACACAGGGTCTACTCTTAGGGTATATTATCAATGTGGTAGTTTCCAGGGGTAGCTGTCTTTCCAAAGGCAATAGCTATTAATTTGTGTAAGGCCTTCTTGAGGGGTGTTTGTGTCTTTGGAAGAATACTATGACTGCACCTAATTTGCAATCATTTACAAACTTGGTCAGCCAGAGGCCCTAGATTTTGGCCTTGACATCATAGAAATCAATAATGTCAAAAAGGAGCAATGCCAGCACCAAGCCTTGAGGAACTCCGCTAGTGACCTTTCTTTATGTAGAGGTAGACTCCCCTATCCTAACTTCTTGGGTCCTATCATTGAGCCATCTGGCTATCCAGTGGGTGACAAGAGGGGTTTATACCTATTTTTGGGATTTGTCTACAATGCCTAATTGGGGTATTATGCTGAAAGCTGCTATCTGGGTCAAAGTAGGTAGTATGCACTGTTTTGTCCTCATCCATTGCTTTGGTGACCTTCTTGAAGAAGTCTACCAAGTTAAGCAGGCATTGATGAAACAAAACTGGGTTGGATCCAGTGTCTGAAGGTTCCTTATGTCATTGATTATCATTTCCACCACTTTACATATGAGACTAGTCAGACTTATGGGTCTGTAGTTACCCAGGTCCATAGATGCCCATTCTTGTGCAGAGGGATGAGTTGCAGCCCTCCATTCGCTTGGCATGAAGCCTGTCTGGGGGATATCATTAAACAGGATTCTAGTGGTCCTGATACATTGTGTTTCATGCTATTAAGGAGGCATCCTGGGATATTTTCAGGGGCCACTGATGCAGTGTTGTAGGCCTTGGAGCGTGCATTGAGGGCCTGTTCCCTAGTGATAGTTTGGGAGTTATACTTGAGGGTATTTCTTGAGAGGTATTTGGGGAGAGGGGATAAAACTGGAACTAAATTTGTCAGCCAGTAGATTTGCTAATATTGCATTTATTAATGACTGCCCATGTCCAGGAGGGTTGCGGGCACTATCCCCTATAAGAATTTACTGTACTCCATCTACTCGTCCAGGTTTCTCTTGAAGAGTGTCATAGAGGTGCTGTATTTCACATGAATTAGTAGCCTATTCCAAAGATGTGACAATCACTGTGAGATAAATCTGTCCCTCCAGCATGTCCTATTTAATTCTCAGGTCATACTTAGGTCCCAAAAACAGGTAGTTCTTGTCTGGTTTGATTTACGGATGTGCAGCAAGTTCATTAGGTTTGGGACTGAGATTCCTCTGTAAGCCAGTCATAAGTCTCCCCTAAGAAGTTTACAGAGTATAGTGACAGGGACTTTAGTTGGTCTGTGTAAGGCACATGCAGGAGTCCCTTGATCTTCTTTGTTAGAAACCTCTGAGGTCTCTCCAATTGATGCACATACTTTGTACGGTACATGCCGAACGGGATGTTGTATTCCATTATTTGCCTGATTAGTGCCGAGTATAGAAGGGTTATAAACCTCCTTTGTTCTCAGGGTGATGCCTTTACTAATCAAGTGTGCTATGCAGAAAGCCTTACTTACCACAGTAGAGACATGGTGGTCAAAGTTAAGGTCACAGTCTTGTGATCCCAGATTCCTTACCATTTTTTAGGTACTTACGGTATTGTTGTTGATTTGAAAATGTGAAGGGACATTGGTTTGCCAAAGGGAACGATGATACATTTCTTTGCATTCAGTTTGAGACCTTCACTAAGACATCAGTCGTTGGTCTGCATAAGACCTTCCTGGAGTATACTGATATAATTCGGGCATTCAATAATTGCACCTATTTTGCAGTCGTCTGCAAACTTGATCAGCCACAACCCCCTAATTTTGGCCTGAACTTCAAAGAAGTATATACCAAACAGTAGGGGGCCCACCACTGACCCTTGTGGCACCCCGCTGGTGACAGGTCTACTGGTTGATGTGGAGTCACCCACTTTGATAGTGTGTGTGTCCAGTTTGTGAGCCATTTGACAACCTATCTTACAACAGGGGTTTACATTCAGTTTGCTAAGTTTGTTGGTAATGCATGACTGTGGGATTTTGTCCAAAGCCTTTGCCAAGTCAAGGTATGCTGTGTGTACAGATTTGCCCTTGTCGATGGCCCTGGTCACATTTTTGAAGAAATCCACCAGATTTAACAGGCTGGATCTGCCCTTGACAAAGCCAAATTGGGTTGGATCCAGGGTTTGGAGGATGCCTATGTCTTTATTTATGAGGTTCATAATGATCCATTCCGTGGCCTTACAGATGGGGCTGGTCAGACTTATGGGTCTATAATAACCCAGGTCTGTTGGACACCTTTGTGGAGTGGAATCATTGATGCTGTTTTCCAATCCAAAGGAACAAAGCCTGTGGTTAGGCTATAATTAAAAAGAGTACTTAATGGTGATGCTAGTTCATGTTTTAGCCTGTTTAGAAGACAGCCTGTGATACCGTCTGGTCCCACAGAGGCTGTGTTTTTCACCTTGGATAATGCTTTAATGACCTGCCCTTCAAATATATAGGGTGGGAGGGTTAGGGCAAGGTTTGTGATAAGTTTCAAGGAAATAAAGGAGTGAAATTTTCATCAAAAGTATCTGCTAGCTTTCCATTGTTTGGGCTTAGCTTTTGTTTTCTTGCATGGCAACCTTTTGCATTTGTTGTAAAGTTTGCTGATGCTGGATGTCCACTATGGTGGCTTGCTTTTACTAGGGCCTCTAGCTTTGATTCTTTCTGATCCAGCTGAGTATAAATACTTATGCAAGTGATTCTACAGGGCTTAGTGTAAGCTACTGTGCGTTGACCACTTCCAGCTGGAGGTGGGGCTTGGAATGCATTTATTTATTCCCCTAGGAAGGTATAGTTTGCCTTGGTGAAGTTTTTTAGTCTGTCTTTGCACTTTGTGATTTCTAATGTTACTGCCAACTCGAAGGTGACTGATTTGTGATCAGATTTAACTAATGAGGGTCCGACAGTTGCAGCAGTGGTGCAACAGTTATTGTTGCCTCACAGCAAGAGGCTCACTGGCTGGATTCTCAGCTGGGGTGTCTTCTGTGCAGAGTCTGCATGTCCTCCCTGCATTTGTGTGGGTTTCCTCTGGGAGATATGGTTTCCTCCCAGATCTGAAATACATGCATCTGGAACCTTTTTCTACGGGCCTCCACTGAAAACATACTCTGTCACAGTCGGACGTTCCCAGTAAACAAATGTTAAATAAATAAAATAAATAATATCTGTTTTTCATCTAAGTGAGGACCAAATCTAGTATGTTTGTTCTTTTGTCAGGGTATGAACAATTTGCTACAGGGCATTTGAGTTAAGAAAGTCAGGGAACTTTAACACTAGTGAGTTAGAGCTAAAGTAGGTTTCCCAGTTGATGGTGGAATAATTGAAATCCCCCATAACCAGAGTGTTCAGGAATATTTGGATTGACTACAGTTTGGTCAAGTAGGCTTCATGGGTGTCATGACCCAGGGAGGGGGACCTATAACTGGCTATAACCTGAATGGGGGGTCTTACCTACAGTAACCTGAACTTGGAGTAGCTCCATGGGGTTGTCCAGTCTAACTAGATAGGAGGTGAATTTATCTCTAATAATATTTCGTTCTTACATATTCATTTTGCGGTCTGAAGATGTGGAAGGCATTGTAGCCTTGCAAGACCAGGTACTCTGAGAGGCCTTGAATCAAGTTTCTGTGACTGCACAGGCATCTACTTCTTCCAATGATAGAAGTGCTTCCAGGGTGTACAGTTTTTGGTTTAAGCTCCTAGCATTTAGTAGCATGACCATTATTTTGTTATGCTGGGAAATTTCACGTTGGTAAGTTTGTTTTCAAGACCTTACCTGAAAAAGGCACTATGGGTGAGGCAAGAGCCTTTGTCAGCAGCCAAAAGCCTAGTGGTGCCAGGTGCAAACCGTCTCTTGCAAAGCAGTGAGGTTTGTCGATCATGATTTCTTAGGCTGACAGAAACTGGATCCCCTTTGAATGACACCAAAAACTAAGCCAGTTATTGAAGTCAGTCATTTCTGTTTATACTGTGGCATCATTCTAGGTGAGGGTAGTATACTGCTCAAGTCTATGGACATAACTGCCTGGGATACATACTTAGAGAGCTCAATCATGTCTCTCTTCATACAGTCCAGTGAGGTATGTCTTAGGTCATTAATTCCAACATGAACTATGATAGAGTCATAACGGTACTTGTTACTGAGAGACCTGAGTGCATGCGTGATCTGATATATCCTGGCACTGGACAAGCAGCTGACAGTGACTTTCTCTTTGTCCAGCCTGGTGAGTGGGACATCTGTGCGTCTCAGTATGGAGTCTACAATGACAAGAAAATGTGTTTTTTGAGTGTTACACCTGACAGGCTTGGTAGGTGAGACACTGATGTTACTATGTGTCACGGGTGCTGTAGGAACTGTGCTAGCTGTAGCAGTCTTGTGTTTTGGAGGTCTCTGGTGTTTCAGTAAGTCTTTCTGAGAGGACCTCCACATATGTTGATTTTTGTGTATGATGCATACTATGTGTAAGACTAGTAGTACTATGTGCATGAGTAGTGGTGTGTGGGTTGCCAACTTCTTCAGAGCAGGGATTCAAGATCCTTGTGTAGATATATCTCTTGCACTTTGTACTAGAGTGAGTTATTAGTAGAGGGTTGTCAGTATACATAAGGCAATTGTTAAACTGCCTCACGAGACCCAAGTCAACAAGGCTGGCAGGAGGAACAAGGGTTTATTGCGTGCAATAAACACCCATTGTGTGGGCTGGAATGGATTAGATGGTGGCACTGCATATGTATAGTATGTTTGGGACATGGCTACCAAAACCTTTATTCCTTCCTTTTGCTTCTGTCATAGCACAATACAGTCTATCCAACCTCAAATGGTAGCAATACCTTCAGCTTTAAGCAGCCTCTCAGTGGGGGGTATTTTGGATGAAGGTAATGTGTAGTATGCATCTGCAATGGCCTCCTCACTCCTTTGGGTCTGGAAACCATTACAATAAATGCCCTTGTTTAGGTAAATGGTATGCATTAGCCCTCCCCACTCCCAGTCTAGTTATTGATGGTTTAATGGAGCAAGATGAGTGGGGTCAGGATACTAGACAGCTACTGGAGACACTGTTTAAGTAGTATTAATGACTCCTGGCCTTATCAGCATTTATTCTCAGTAAAATATTTCATTGCTGGCAGCACACCTCTTTGTCCATTAATAGGATGCAGCAGAGTATGAGTTCGCTCGTCAGTCAAATTCTATATGTTACTAATCAGCATTAACTAATGTTTTACATCTCCAACAACCAACATTTTCTTTATATATGTATATATAAAATTTCAGTTTTATATGGGGTAAAAAGGTCTGTGTGTAGTTTTATAGAAAATGTCAGAATCATATTTTTATCAAATGTAGTTCAAGATGAATTGCTTACTTATAAAACATAATCCCAGTAATTATCACTGATGCAACATTAATATTTTTAATCAGTTTATATATATTATAGATAAATAAATAATATTTCCTATTATCAGTATAGGAAATTAATTATGGGTGGAAATTCATTTCAAACAAAATCCAGCACCACGTCCATTTTTAATGTTACAAACCTGTCTACAAAACTGAACGGTAAACCAATCATCCATTTCAAAATCTTATTTACATATTTAAAAAAATTAATCTTATATATTTTAGTCTCCATTAAAAATCAATTCCTATTATGTACATCCCTACTTTTAAATGACCATGACATCTTCACGGTTTTGATTAAATACATCTTGAAACTTTGCCAGGGCTTGAAGGATGTCAAGAGTGTCTATCTGGATAATTTATTACTGCAGTCCCCATAAGGAATATGTTTCAATCATTAGCTCTCATGACACTTTTGAAGACATATTTGTTTTTCTTAACAAATTTGTGCAGAGACAAAAGTAGTTTTATTTTTTCATTTAATCGAAAATCTACAAAAGGAAGCAAAGATCAGTAGCTTTTCTTTTCCTCTATTTAAAGATGTCATTAGATTTACATGTTCAATCAAAATTCTGTATCCAAAAGATCACATTTTAGTATCTAAAATAATCCGTGAACTAGGCTTATCAGTTTAGCATGCGTCATTGACTCAGGTATGAGGTGGGCTCTTCTACAGCACATCAAAAAAAGTCACAAACAACTAAGTGAAGCATTTCATGTATTGATCCTACCAATGAATTTGGTAAAACTTTCATTTAACTATATACATCCATTAGGAATCACAGCGGATAGAGAAGAGAGAAAGAAAGGGAAGTTTAAAACATCAACAGACACCATTACTAATTTTACTTGTAGGATTCAGAGCATAAAGAAAGGGAACAGAAACATTGAGAAAGCTCAAATAATCACCAAGGCTGTTTCTTCTACTCAAAAAAATATATATAGCGCTGTAATTTATATAAAAAGGTGAATCAGAATGGTCAAGAAATGAGGCAACACACAGATATGGTGTTCGCCATCCAGAATCTTTATTGTAACCCCCTAACTACTAACTGAGCGTATCACATGCATTTCCTTACTTGCTAAACCCGCTCTTAAAGCAATAGACCACTTTATACGAAATAAAAATACTGGGCGGTCACGGTGGTGCAGCGGTTAGCATTGTCGTCTCACAGCAACTCAACACCATAAAACTCCAGTGTCAATCATGAGCGGACAGGTGATCCGCTGTGGTGACCCCTAACTGGGAAAAGCCGAAAGAAGAAGAATACGAAATAAAAACACTGTATGCATGCATGACTAAAAGGCAGTAACATTGCAGTACATAGATGTTTGAAAATTCTAGTACTTACTAGGTCTTAAACACTTAATTTCAACATTTTTGTAATGTACGAATTAAGTATTTAACACCTTCTCTCCACTCTTCTGTGGAGGCTGCTGTCCATGTTGCAACGGTAACTACATTACAGCCTTCAAAGCTATATAATACTTACTGCTACTATATTTTCTCCAGCTTTTTTAGTACACTGGAGCATGTAAAGCTCCATGCATCACAAAGAATTATGATAGGGTGTCTTCAATCATAACCCTACTTGCTATGTATTCTGGACATTGGATTCAAACTTTTCTCTTTAGATGATGTTTTTAACATCCATGTCTCAAACACTTAACAATCTGATTACAATAGGAAATCTGATCATAATTCTCTATGTGTAAATATGTGAATATTTAAATAAATGAAGCACCATGCACTTCTTTTAAATAAGGTTAGACATGCATCTAAAGTACCTCCAGCCCAGCCAGATGGGGCCTTTGTTTAATATGTCATCCAAAAGAGTGATTCTTCAGGTGTGGAGCACTTCTAAAGGTGCACAATAGTGTCAGTATCAGAACATAATTCTAAGCATCTGGGATGGTATAGAACCCACAGCCTTCTGATCTTCCAGCCAACAAAGGCAAATGTGTAAATGCATATATGACTTTCATTCTGATTATGGAAATTTTAATACATTATACAATAAAATACAGGAAATGAGGTTAGGAGAGTCCTGTACAAAGTAATAAACAAGAGAACAAGAATTTATTCAGATACAATGTGTAAAGTTGGAGCAGGAAAACATAACCGATTCAGATATTAAAAGATATTCAAGGTGTAAGGGAAAAGGGAAGAGCAGGGCACTCTAAGTTACTCATTTGTATCTATGTACATAAAAGCTATAAAGACCAGAATTCCAGCATGGAAAGGGAAACTGGGTAATGAGAGACTGAAGATAGACATGTAGGATAATATACCAAGGGAAGGTGTAAAAAGAACTACTGACTGTAAAAGATGACAATGTTTTGGGGCTGGAAAGCTTACCACCATGATCCTCAAAAAAAAAAAAAAAAAACTCAGCACACAGCAGACAGATAACCTCATTAAATTGTTCTACAGGTCTCTGGTTGAGAGGGTAATAATCATTGACTGAGTATACACAACTGCTATCCCACTCTGTAAGAGTTGAGCTAAATTTAAAATAATTATTAGAATGGCAAGATTAACTACAATATTAGAGCATATTGGCCACGGTGGTGCAGCAGTTAGCGTTGCCGCATCACAACAAGAGGTTCCCCGGTTCGATCCTCGGCTGGGGTGCCTTCTGTGCGGAGTCTGCATGTCCTCCCTGTGGTCGCGTGGGTTTCCTCTGAGTGCTCCGATTTCCTCCCACATCCCAAAGACATGCTGTAGGTGGATTGGACACTAAATTGGCCCTAGGCGTGAGTGCTTGCATGTGTGTGCCTTCTGTGGAAGGTTGAGCACCTGGCTTGCAACTCGACACTGTAAAACTTCACTGCCAATCATGAGCAGACAGGTGATTCCCTATGGCGACCCCTAACTGGGAAAAGTCGAAAGAAGAAGAAGACTAGAGCATATCACAAAAAAGATAGTGAGAATTTTTTTTTAATTTTCCAGAAGACGTCCATCAATATGAAATCAATCAGCATAGAAAAGCAGGCAGGATTACCTGTTAGAGGCAGTTTATTTATGTTATGATTGTATACCTGTTGAGTTTTGTAAGAGGAATCTAACTGATGTAGTATACTGGGCTTGGTAAAGCCTTTGACTCAGTGTCACAAAGGAGATGGCCAGGTAAACTGTAAGAGGCAGAAGTGAGCATTAAAATAGTTATACAGTTAAAGAAAGAACATAGAAACAAAAGCAAGATGGGTTGCTCTTAAAATAAAGGCAGGAAGTAATGGTGTACCATAGGGATTGGTTTTGGAATCTCTGGCATTCAAAGTGCTGCATTTGACATAGTACTGGCCAGGTAGAAAGAACAGGACTAACTTATTTGTACAAGACAACAAAATAGGGTCACAGTCGATGATGGAAACTCAAGCATATTTAGGGCCCTAAAGGGAAAGCTGGCAGCTAAGATTTAAAGGTGATAAATGTATGGTCTTTCACTTACTCAGTGGCTCAGGAATAGTATATCAGCCTTGAGGAGCACCAACTTAAAATAAATACGCAGGAATATGTAGAGGATAATATCTCAGCTACAGTAATGAATCCAGTTCTGAGCACCATACAGGGAGATGGAAGTGAATATGTTAGGGTAAAGGGAAAGGCTACAAGGAAGGCACATGAATAAGATTCCATAGGATAAATATATATTCCTGTAGGAAAATAAGTGAAAAGGGAACATGATCTGAATGTGCAAAATTAGTCAATGAAAATATTAAGAAGCAGAGCTGAAAGGAAGCATAATACGGGGTAAAATGATGTACAGACTCTAAACAGAAGAAATTAATTTCACTTAGACATCATCCAATACAGTTTCACAGAAAGGCTCCCAGAAAACGTGATAGAGGCTCCCAGAATAAATGGTCAAGAGCAAATCAGTGGGGACGTTTAAGATGACATGAGGGAGGTTAGGTAGAATAAGGAGGTAAGTAAAGTGGACATGCTGCCACAAGGAGCTAAACCACCAGCCAGACATATTTATCTATCTGCATTTTAAACATTTTATATTACGCTGAAAGATCTAGAAAGTTACAAATGAAATGATGCCTGTGTGCCTAAAAAAAATCTGTGTTTGTGTGTGTGTGTGTGTGTGTGTGTGTGTGTGTGTGTGTGTGTGTGCGCGCATGTGTGTGTGTGTGTGTGTGTGTGTGTGTGTGTGTGTGTGTGTGTGTGTGAGCAAGCGCGCGCGCGCGTGTGTGTGTGTGTGTGTGTGTGTGTGTGTGTGTGTGTGTGTGTGTGTGTGTGTGTGTGTGTGCATGCGTGTGTGTGTCACTGTAAATCTTGCCCACTAGGCAGTATGCTTTGACTTTGTAAAAGAGGGGAGATACACTCCTGTGTCACACTTGTGTGCACTACAATTGATTTTCTTCAGAAATAAAATCAATCTACCACAACAGAGTTCCACTAAAGCTAATAACTCAGAGCATTTGTTTTTATAATGATATCATGGCCTCATTCTCAACCTTTGCTTTTTCAAGAACTAAGGCTTGTAGGTTGCAAGACATTTCCAGGCAAAGATGATTAGTTGGGAACACATGGCTGAATTTAATTTCTGCTGTGAAGCCACATGGCTGCGGCAAATTCACTGTGAAGCACAAAGAAGAATGCACCACATGCTCTCAGCTGCAATAACCAAATACAAGGGGATGGGGGAATGCAATGTGTGTGTGTGTGTGTGTGTGTGTGTGTGTGTGTGTGCGCGCCGCGCGCGTGTATGCATGTGTGTGCACGTGTGTGTGTGTGTGTGTGTGTGTGTGTGAGAGAGACGTGTCTGATCTGGATCATCAATGGACGAACAATCAGGTAGAGGCCTGGCACTGGCAGCTGAAGAAGTTACTAGAATGGCCTACTATACATCTTCTTGAACTTCTTACAATGCTGTAGCAAGAACAAAATTAGAAGGAGGCCCACAGAGAATTCCTGATCAGGGGAATACCTGTTACTACCCATAGAAGAGCCATTGTGTCCAGAAAGCATTACCTGCAACACATACTGGTGCGTAAGTGTGACTACAGCATCATTTAGGATTTCCTTAGGGTTGTTGCACACTTCTGCACACTGCAGTTACATAAGCATGTACTGTACACCAAGCATTTCCCTGACACATAGATGTTGCTTGTCTGACAATCTTCTTTGCCACTAACATACCTGCCTGACCTCCTATTGTGAGTGCTTGCTATCATATCTCTGAAGGTCTTAGAGCAAGAAATCTGGACAAAGGCCCAAAATAAGGAACATTTTTAAATATTGTTCTTACAAACTGAGAAAGCTGATAGAATAGTAGGTTTTGCATTAAGATACATTTTCTCTATGGTATGAAGTCTGAAACTCAAATGACTGTCATTATTTCATGACTTTATTCCTGAATGAATTGCCAAGGGTTTGCCAGAAAACCACAATTTTATGAGAAACAGACTGAAAATATGAGGCAAAAGTCTGAACAGTCTGCAAAAATCTGTGCAGTTGAGATGTATTCTTGCCATACTGTCCCAAGGGTTTTTGCCATGGGCATCTTTTTCTCTTATCCCAACATAATGTAATTTTCTCTACTGTCCCCTAGCCTACTAGCACCTAATTTTTATCTTGGCTTAATATAATCTTGTGCAAGTCATCAGGTCAAGGGTATTAGAAGAGACGAGATTTGCAACATAGCTGCACATTCACACATACATACACACTCACACACACACACACACACACACACACACACACACACACACACACACACACAGGCAAGCCCACGCATCGCATGCAAATCATACTTATGGACAGAAACACACATCCACATAAATATGTCAGTCTTCCACAAATTATGAAATTTAGCATGATATTTTTAAAAATAAGCATCTCTTAGATACATTTTTAGCAAATAAAAGTCTATTAATCTGGCTATCCATTTAAGTAGCTTATTAGAAATTAACAGAGTCAGTCTGTTCTAATAAAATTACACACAAGAAGTCATTATCAAATAGTCACTGAGTTTCTTTATCGCATCTATACCAAGAATGCCATTGTTTATGTACTTGCTTAAAAGCAGATGACCAATATTTGAAACAACATTCTTTCCCCATTTTAAGGTTACATTAGCAAATGTGGAAGGAATTTCATTTATGGAATACTTCAGTTGCCACAAGTCATTAATAGTTGTTCTACATGAAAGGTATACACAAGGAAAGTAAGTAAATTAGACAACAAATCAAAAGAAGTCGATGAGTGAAGTTCTGCACCTACTTAACCGAATGTAACAGAGTATTGTTTGACACTGAAGTTCTAGTATACAGTACAAAAACACGTTCATTGCTCAGGCAAGAATAAACACATCTTTAAATCTTTTTCAGTTCTTATCATACTTTTTTTTTAACATTTGCTGCTAGCTTGCTCATCCTAGAACTTACTTTCTACCATGCATATATTAATTGAAAGAATACACCCTGTGCCCCTTGCAGTCCAGGCTTTGATGATGTTCGTAAGGCAAACAGCAGCAAGTTTTATCTGTACTCTGCATCTGTTAGTTACAGAGGAAAATGCTAAAACATAGTTCAGTAATAACACTGCTGACACTGACCTGACCCCTCAGGCAAGGTCACAGACACCACAGCGTCAACCATGAAAGGCAGTGAATGAGACACCAAGCAGCATTCAAGATTCCACTTGGTGCACTTAAAACTTGAAAAATTCAAGTGTGACTCAACTAAGGTTTAAGTTCATAGTTCATAGGCATTTTGTGGGAGGTTTGAGGGATGAGAAGGTTATAACAGCATGCAAAGCATGCAAAAAAGAACAAAGGAAAATGCTTTCTGGATTTAATTCTGCTCAAACTGTAAAAAGTCTACAAGTAAAGAAAACTGAACTTGGAATTTTAAAACGATCAATTCAGAGTTGGGCAGGATGGTCTGATGTCAAACATGCTTAATTATGAGAGGCATGTTACTATAGTAATGCATAAAAATAGAACATGCGGCATGTTTCAGTGCAAATTAAATTAATAACTGTTTTAAAATGTCAGAATGAAAAAAAAAAAAAAAATATATATATATATATATATATATATACATATATATGGGTCAAGGACTATTCACTGAAAGCACATTTCACTGAAACACATTTGACTGTGCACAATTCACTGAAAGCTCAATTCACTGAAAACAGAATTCACTGAAATACATTTCACTGGAAGTTATGTATGGCGTTTTCCCTACTGTAGTGCGACCTGGGAGTTAGTATATATAGTAAGGAGGGGTGGGGGACATAGACCCCACCTATTTTAAATATTTTGAACTATGTACATGCATACTTGCAATTCCAATAAGTTACTCTTTTCTAAACATAATATATATATATATATATATATATCCAAACTATGTGGGGGACTATGCCCCCCCTTTCTATATATACTAACTCCAGTGTTGCACTACAATGGGGAAAAGGCCGTATATAACTTTCAGTGAATTGTGTTTTCAGTGAATTGATCTTTCAGTGATTTGGGCACAGTGATTTGACTTTCAGTGAAATATATATAGTGAGAGAGAGATAGTGAGAAAGATTAAAAATATCTGGTTCTTTTGTTTCAAACATGGCTGCAGATAAGAAATGAAACCAGGAACTGGTTTTGTATCCCCAGTTCTTGATAAAGTGATTTTTCTCATCACATTACCAGCTATATGATCTGTTTTGTAACCAATTTCCTAATTTTTGTACCTTGTTACTCAAGATAAAACTGATATCAGCAAGTGAATTTTAAATATAGAAGAAATATTCAATTAGCCTTGAATGTAGCCAAGGAGACACACAACGTACGTATAAACTCTTTTGTCATGGTCCTAATAAATCAACACAGACAGCCAAAGACATTTGATGACCTTTATTGTAATGAAAATGAATAACAAACATCAAAATTTTATTGAGCCACACAAATTCAACATTGCAACAAATAGGACAGTAAACATAAGGGCAGCGCACCTGCTCACCCTTGGATGAGCCCCTTGGATGAGCAGCATCCCCCACTTGCTCACTTATCAAAGTAATCATGAAGGTAGCGTCCCCACTCACCTTAATATCAACAGTTCTATAATTCCATTACAAGTCATCCACTATCAATTCCAAATATCCTACTAAGTGGGACAGAAGAGGGTTAAGCCTGACCCTCTTTTCCACCTACCAGCCCAAAGGGCTATTCCCCTCAGACCATACCACTTTCAACTGAGCCTCCACCTTCATGCCCAGGTTAAGGTTAAATAAATCAAGCCCAAATTCATTGAAATGAACTCCATCCGACCTATACCATACACTGTCCCTGCTTTCAAACTCCGCATGCCGTATTATATGCACCCCAATGTCCTTCAAACATTTCGCCAACATAAAATTAACATACCTCCTTGCCCTCTCCACCACCATAAAATTCATTGCCTCTCTCCACACCAACCGGGGAATAATCTCAGACCATATCAAAACCAAAGACGGATACATCCTCCTCAATGCTAACACATCCTCACAAATAAGATGTACCAACTGCCTTTTTGGAACCTTACCTAAATCATTCCTCCTAAATGAATCAACAACAACTTCGGCAACCCTTACTGACTCTGTAACCCAATAAATACCTGCAATATCCTGCTCCACATCGACCCTCTAACACCATGCCAGATGACCTTCCATCCAAAACGGTCAAGCCCCAAATTCATTCCATTGCGTCTAATTGCTGCACGCTTATATATAATGCCCCAAGATGATGATCCTTCTGCTACCTAAAAAAAAAAAAATTTGTAAACAAATGCTACCACAAAGCTACTTAATATAAGACAAAAAGGCATTGGAAGACCACTTTCCCACCTTCTATAGAACTTCTTTCCTCGCTCAGTCCGATGCCCTACCCATCCTAAAAGAATGAGAAGAAAACTTATCCCCTTCTAAACCAACACTACAAAGAGCCCTCCTCATTATCAAATTCAGTTGCTCAGCCATCAAGCCTTTATCTCCTACTGAAGTAAAAACCAAACCTTGCACTCTACCCCTCTGGACCACCCACAATTTCTTCCCCCATACCACAGAACATCTCCAACTTACCTCAGTGACTTCCAATACTATCAGGACCCCACATCCCTCCAGATCCATCTTTGAATACCGCAGCTGAATGTGCACCACCCTAGGTGACATCAACATATCCTGCCATAGTAACAAACCCAATAACTCAGACACTCTAAATGCCCCAGAATACATCCACACACAGACCGTGCTCCAAACCACATACTCCTCCAAGGATCCACACATCTTACCTAAACCCTGTAGCAACCTGCTTAAGATCTCCTTCATCACCGGCAATCTCCTATCTATGACCCCACCTTCAACTCTGCCCTAACCCTTTAATACTCGACTCACCAACCAGGACCTAGTCCAATCCTGCAATCCGGCCAAACGAGTAAAAGCAATGGCTGCCAACACCACCCTCACTTTCCTAACCGCCATGCCCTGTTCTCTCAACATGGCCAAGCAATGCAACACCAAAACCTCTGACCACTGACACTCCTCATCTGGTAACTGTCTCAAGAACTGGTCAAAATGAAATAAAGCCCTACCGTAAGCTCTTCTCATAGACACTGCCCATGACTGCTGCACCAACCTGCCAATTACTATGGACCAATCTGCCAAATGTCCTTCGAAATGATTGCCGGATGCAATGCCGCTATTGGGGCCACCTGCCGAAACCTGCAAAACTGAAAATGAGACAAGCTATCAGCTATCTCATTCTTAACCCCAGGCACATGCAATGCTGTGAAGGAAAAGTTAATCATCAAACTCTGCAATACCATTTTCCTGAGAACAAGTAACAAACAAGGAGATTTAGCCAGCTTAACCTGCAACACCCTCACCACTGCAGCATTGTCCGAATAAAAAAAACACCCTCCTACCTTTTAAACGATCCAGCCAAACCACCGAAGCTGCCCAAAGAGGCAACAATTCCAAAAAGGCAACATCCCATTTCCACTCTTCTGACCAATGCTCCGGCCAAGGGGCTGAAAACCATTGGTCTGCAAAGTAAGCTCCCATGCCCAGACCCCCAGCTGCATCGGTAAACAACTGTATCTCCCATTGCTCTACCCAATCCAACTGCCAGAATGAAATCCCATTAAACTGTTCCAAAAATTTCATCCACAACTCTAAATCCTCTCGCACTAGCTTAGTGACCTGCACTCTGTGGTGCTTACTACTCATCCTTTCAACAGAAATGCTACAGACTGGAAAAACGTTTGCCCCGGATGCACAGCCCTACAAGCAAAATTCACCAAACGCAACAATTCCATAACCTCTCTCACCTGAACCTTGGACTTGGACTTCACCCAACAGATTTTCTCCTGTAGCAGAACCAACTTGCCCTCCGGTAAACAAAACAGGCCTTGTCCTGCATCTATTGCCAAGCCCAAAAAATCCAACACCTTCGCAGGGCCCTCTAACTTGTGCCTAGCCAAAGGACCTCCGAGGGACTCACACATCCCAACAAACTCACACAAAGCTGTCTGTGCCTTATCCTGGCCATCACCCACCAACAAAAAATCAACTAAATAGTGAACTGCTTGCTGAACCTCTACCCTCTGCTGCCAAATCCAATGGAGTGCTGAACTAAACTTTTCAAACATGGAACATGCCACTGCACATCCCATAGGCATAGCAGTGTCAAAATAAAAATTTTCCCCAACCACCATGCCCAACAAAGGTCAATCCTCCTCCCGCACCAGCAACAAATGAAAAGCCGACTCAATATCTACTTTAACTAACCAAGGATCCTCAAAACTCCTGATAATTCAGACCACATCATCCAATGATGAATATGTGACCTTAACCTCTGCACTGGGTATGAAGTCATTCAGAGACTTACCCCCAGGGTATGTCAAATGATGAATCAAATGAAATTCACCTTGTTTTTTCTTAGGAACCAAACCTAACAGTGACACTTTAAAGTTAGAAAATGGAGGACAAGTAAATGGACCCAACAATCTCCCTGCCTGACACTCCTTGTCAATCAACTCCTGCAAAACCCCCTCCCTCCCCTTTACAGACTTCAAGTTTTTTCCCGCCATACCACCCCCCAGCAACGTGGACTTAATTGAAAAACCTCTTGAAAAACCCTCAATCAATTCCCCTGCCACACTTGGCAGTGGATAATACGTCAGGAACAACTCCAAAATCTGGACCTTAATAGGGGAATGAGTCCCCCGGTTGCCCCTAACTCAATGAAAGGATGCCCCCCCTTTGTCCCTGAAAGGTATCCTGGCCTCGACCACCTACCCATGCCAGGTGAGAACCGACCCAACCTCTAGGACCCACAGAATAAGACATCTACCCCCCTGCAGGGCCCCCACCCACCACATAATGTAACAGCATGAGCTCCCATACACCTAGAGCAAATATAGGAAAATTTACAACCTACCCAAGAACACTTCCCTACATTAAATGTCCAACATATCCCAGCACCCCCCTCCAATGGCTGAGCCAATCTACTACTCCCTGAACCAGTGTTCATCATGGTAGAAAGCCAAATGTCCGAGTATCTAGCCTGCCACCACATAGATTTATCCACCGCTTTCACAATATGAAACTTCTGATCATACCAAAACCATGCATAGCCTGGCCGCAACCTCTGTGCTTCCATGATAGTCAAAAAATAGGCCAGAAGAAAAAGAGCCAGCAAATTATCCCTCTCCAACCAAACCGCCATGTAGTGTATAAAACCAAGGACCCAGTTATCCCATGACCTCGGCCTAAACCTACCTATCCTTCTGTGACCTATGGCCGCCAATGCCACCAAAAGTTCCTTCCCATTAGGTGACTCTGCCTCTGTCAACCATTGCACTCCATCAGCATCAAACAATTCAAAAATATCAATGAATTCCCCTTTCCAAATCTTCTCCTTCACCACCAAATATATGTGGGGAGTCAAAACAATGGGAGCCCTTTCCTGATGTAAGGCCTGCATCGCCAACCAATCCCCAGGCCGTGACCCAAAATCAGACCCCACAACATCCAAGTCAGACCCCAAATCTGGATCAAGCAATGATAGAGTATTATCAAAAAGCCCTTCACAATTAACCAACACCTCTAAACCCCTACCCGCTAGCTCACCTTGGACCCCCTCACTGCACCCTGATGCCCTTCCCATAGCTGCCGCTATATCCTCACTCCCCATCAGACCTGATAAAGAATTACCTTGCGGAAGCTGAAGGGGCCACCAGTGGTGTCCCAACCTCCATTGCCACATCCTCCGATGATGACTGTCTGGCTTTCTTCGCCCTTGACCCCCGGGTTGTAGCCACCGTCTGCCTCTTCTGCCGAGATTTCTGATCCTGACCACTTGTTGATGGAACTTCAGTAGAAATGTCCTTGAAGAGGTCCTCAGCCTGCACCACAATACTGGACCACCTCTGTCTCAACCCTTCAGCCATGATAATCTAAAGAAACAAAAGAGAAATTGTTGTTAAAACAACCTTTTAAAGAAATGCATGCTAGCACCAATCAGTACCTGCAGAAAAATAGCACACATAATTCCTAAAATCCTTATGCCTATTAGCTCTCCTAAACCATTACCCTCAACTACTTAATCCTCCTACCTACCTCCTGTAAGTCAGCCCAGGAAAAAAAAAATTGACTATCTTGGAACTTTAACCATGCACCTCTGAATGTCACTGCAATCCCGTGCATCTAATAGCTAGTTACTTCTACCACCTAATGCCAGTCACCCCAGACTATGCCATCTAATCTGCTATTTATTCATTATACATATAGGATATATATATTTATTTATATGTATATACATATATATATATATATATATATATATATATATATATATATATATATAAAATAAATACTAACTATAATACACCCCAAACCCTACTTACCTAAAGAACCTAGCCTGATCTCCCTGCCTGCCCATACAGACTGGCTATTACACATGTATACTCTTCTGCTGCCTTCCTTATTTTTTTTTTTTTTAATAATACAGAAGGCAATACATGATTGCTGATGCTACCGTGCATGCGCTCACTATCTGCTCAAACGTGGAAAGCCGTACAGCTTACCTGCAGCCCAGAAACCACTAACCACCAGGGAAAGAGCATCCAAAAAAGACCAAAATGCTTCCCCCAAGACCCAGGGACATACCACTAGCCACCAGGGCACATAAACTATCACGCAAACTTCCCAAAGCCGTGGCTAGCCACTAGGTAAAGAAAAAAAACAACGGAACCATCCAAAACCCTCTCAAAGCCGACACTAACCACCAGAAAACCAAAACTATCCACACAAGCCTCACAAAGCTGCCATTAGACACCAGGGAACTGAACCATGCACACAAACCTCACAAAGCTGTCACTAGACACCAGGGAACTTCACAAAGCCGACACTAGACCCCAGGGAACCAAAAACCATTCACACAACCTCTCAAAGCTGCCACTAACCGCTAGGGAACAGAAACCATCCATTCAAACCCTACAAAGCCAACACTAACCACCAATGAAAACCATCCAGATGAACCCCACACAGACACCGCAGCCACCAGGGACAAAAAACAACCATTACCATCCCCAATCCCCATCATCAGAACTTACCTGCTGCACTCGAGAAAGCTTTTTTTTTTTTTTTTTATAAGAGACCACAATAGCGCTACTGTGCATGTGCACCTGGCCGCAACCGACAGTACAAGCCCACTAATAACCACTGCACCACCAGGGACAAAGTAAAAACCAACGTAACCATCCAAAAACCTCTCAAAGCCAACACTAACCACCAGGGAACCAAAATCATCCACACAAACCTCTCAAAGCCACCATTAGTCACCAGGGAACCAAACCATGCACACAAACCTCACAAAGCTGTCACAAGACACCAGGGAACCTCGGAAAGCCATCACTAGACACCAGGGAAACCAGAAACAGCCATTAAAACCCACCTCAACCAAACAAAATCCACTAAAACACCATGGAACCACTTAACACAACAAAAGATAAAGAAAAACATGATGAATAAGCCACTAAACTACCAGAAAACCTAATAAGATGAAACATAGAAGGAGGCAAATCCAATCAAGCAATGAGAGAAATAACCAATAAACCACCATGGACACAAATACCTAAATATATCTACACTACATGCATGTCTACACTACATATCTACACAATACTGCCATATGCCCTTTACATCACCCCCCCATAATGCCCCCCCAAAAAAATATATATACAAATAACCCATACTGTACTCATCTCACTGACTAGCACTACCCAAGGCCTACCTTACTAACACCTCAGGTCATCAGGACGTGATCCTGCTT
The DNA here is from genome assembly GCF_019279795.1 of Protopterus annectens. Taxonomy (NCBI): domain Eukaryota; kingdom Metazoa; phylum Chordata; order Ceratodontiformes; family Protopteridae; genus Protopterus; species Protopterus annectens. The sequence goes on from NC_056746.1 coordinate 480,099,662, forward strand.
CAACAAGACCACACCAAAATGTGCTCACTCATACCAGTTTCCCCTACAACCCCTCCTAAGACCCACCCCTACCCCTACGCCTTACTTCACGTCCTCTCCCAGCTCCCAACTTAATTAACTCTTTCCTACCCACTCCCTACCCTCACTACCTAACATACCTATCTTCCTACATCCAACCCCCCCCCCTCCACTCTGTTCATCCCAAGGTCGTCCCATGACAAATTTGTTTGTTCCAAACTTCACTTATCCACTGCTAAAACAAATAAGGAAATAAACAATATACTTTTACTTATACCACCTACAATTATTTATAGACTGAGATATGATGCTTAACCCACATCACTTAACCCTACCCAATTATCCACTGCTAAAACAAATAAGGAAATAAACAATATACTTTTACTTATACTGCCTAAAATTATTTATAGACTGGGATATGATGCTTAACCCACATCACTTAACCCTACCCAATCCTAACCATACCCACCATACCCCCATCAAATTTCCGCCCTCCCAACCAACTCCTTGACAACAAAGGTCTCAAAGTAGGCCATGTAAACACACAAAGTATATGTAACTGAACTGAAGAAATGTAATCCTGGGTTATAAGAAAATAATCCTGATAAATTTGCATTCGGTGAAACAAGGCTAGAGAGCAGCACCTGCTCCTCCACCTTTTCATGTAATAACTACCATACCTGTTTAAATAACAGGCAGGATCCACGTTTAGTAGCAGTTCAATCCTGCTCATTAAAAAGGGCCCAGAAGTCACAATCAATAACTCAAAATACTTCCAAAGACAGAAAATGTCCCCCAACATGATTGTTGTTTTCCTAGCTATAAGGAACCTTACTTAATTTTTACAAGCTGTTGTATATATTCCATTACCTGCTGCCACAACAGTCTTTGAATGTACCCTCTCTGATGTCATAAAACAAAGTAATTCTAATGGGTCATTTTGATATTGACATGATAGGATCCACCAAAAATATCAAACAGCATATTTCCTTGTATCAGGGAACCTGTCTCAATCTCAACTTGTCAATCTCCTGACTAGACCTAACCACATAACAGGTAAAGACTCTTATTTGACTATTTTGCTTCAAATACCCGTTACTGAATCTAAAGAATTGCAATCCTAGCGCTTGCCTATACTTGCCACTCTTCATTTCAATGTCCCCAAAATGCCTCTAATCACAATTACTTTAGACGTTATATCTAAGTCAAAAACACATGATATTGTTAATAAACTCATAATACTGACTGGTCAGTCTCATGTGAAGCATTTCTAATATTTAATAATATTACTAAGATGATTCTGGACATAAATCCATGGTGGTACAGCAGTAGCATTATTGCCTCACAGCAAGAGGTTCGCCTGTTTGATTCTCAGATGGAGTGCCTTCTGTGTGGAGTCTGCATGTCCTCCCCGCGGTCGAGTGGCCTCCAAAAGACATGTGTGAATAGGCGTGCCTTCGCTGATGGTTGGACGTCGGGCTGGCAACCCGGCACCATAAAAATCTACTGCCAATCATTAGTGGACCGGAGTTCCGCTATGACGACCCCTAACTGGGAAAAAACGAAAAGACAAACAACTAGGATGATTCTGGACAATTAAATCAAAAGGTGCTTCAACAAAGTATCAGTTTAAGGGTGTGCACACTTATGCAACCAGCTTATTGTACATTTTTTATATTTTTTTCCCCTAACTGATTTGTTTGTTTTTCAATTGAATTGTACAGGTTATAGGTCAGATTAAAGGTAGGAAAAGTTTTGAAACGATTTAATGTGGTCTCATTTTTTTATATCACAAAAACCTGGCATTTTTACAGGGGTGTGTAAACTTTTTATACCCACTGTAAATCTTCTCCTACCAAGCAGTTGCACAATAAATCATAAACTGACACTGAATAATTCCAGATAAGCTCCAGAGTCAGAGTGTGTAAGTGGAAAACTACTGGCAGCACCCCTTTCTGATTCATAGACAGGCCTAACTTCTGCATGTATGGAAAATACTGCATTCATCAATTACTTCAAACAGGAGAAATTCATTGCAAGGAAGTGTTGGGAAGTTTAGCAGAGAGGCAGTGGTGGTGGGGTGCAAGTGTGTGACAGCATGTGTACATGTCTATAGAGGTATAAGTGGTCTCAGCTGAGTGTGCGTGTGTGTGTGTGTGTGTGTGTGTGTGTGTGTGTGTGTGTCTGTGTGTCTGTGTACGTGTGTGTGTTTGTATGTGTGTATGGGTATAATGGATGAGTGGTTCCATGAGTGCCATTGAGATGGGGGGGTCTCATGTATGGTGAGTGTGTGTGAGAAGTCTGTGATTCTGTATGTGTGAGAGTATGCATATGTCTTTGTGTCTGTGTGGGAATGTGAGCATGTGCGTGTGGGAGAGTGAATGAAAGGGGTATGTAGGTCAATGCAATCTATGGGCCATTAGTGGTGAGTGCTTCAGAAGTGTTGACTAGAGTTAGTGGTAACACCACTCAATTCAGAGAAATGCATATTAGCTGATAATGAGGTCTTTCCTAATTGGGGCTATTTATATCTCTCAATTGCATTTCCTGTATTCATGCAAACTGCACCTTTTGGCCACAGCGGTTTACATAAGTGCAGGAAAAAGTTTTTTGAAACCTTGCCAATCTTCCTGTAGTGCTCAGGAAAGTGACAATTTATACTGAGTTCAGGAAAAATATAAATGCACTTGTTTCAGGGACACAGGCTAATTCCCTCCAATTTTTCTATAGCCTGATTTAGGAACATGACATGAGTCTGTGGAAATAGATCTGGAATTAAACTTGCATATTTGTAAATATAGAAAGAGCAGAAATTCGTCCCCACTACCATCTTAGAATATAACACACTTCAGTTAGATAAAACAATAGTAATATACTAGATAAGTATTACCTATTTCTGTATTATGAGTTTTTAATATATGTAAAAGTATAACTCAGAATACTTTGTACTTCTAAATGCACCTGCTCATTCTGCTTGCTATAAATTAAATGTGGCGTACTTCTTCTGTATGCATCTCGGTACAACATTTAAATAAAAATGACCAACTTGAACCACAAATTCATAAAAAATGCACTACTGTCAGTAAGGGCTGTTACCAAACTTGACTGTTTATCAATTAATTTGGATGTTTCTGAATTGCACTTAACAACTGGAAGTGCAAATCAGCACTTCCCTGCCCATGCATCATGTTGGCACAAGCATCCCAATTTACATACACACATGCGCACACATACATACACACACACACACACACACACACACACGCACACACGCACACACACGCACACACACACACACACACACACACACACGCACACACACACACACACACACACTATTGATTGACATAGCTCTTACCTGACTCTGAGTTGACATAATGTATCCTCTTATATTCCCCTGCCATGGGTACACCATGGATGATTGCAGTCAGTCAATAATACTAGACAGTAAAGTTTAATTCTTCTTCTTACTATTTGTAAAGTGAACAAACAGTCACCATTTTAACTTTTTACAAGTCCCGGTAATAGTTTCAAAATTCACTCTGGCATTATATACTGTTCAGACTTTGTCCCAAGGCCTTGCCTCAAATGGATACATCTCATCTGTCCCTGATTTTACAGACCCTTCCTGCTGATGCCTGTTACATGTGCCCAGTCCCTTGTAATTCATGGATTGTGGTAATTATCGGATATGTAATGCACAAACTATTGTAATTATTGAATAAGGAATTCATGGACTGTGGTAATTATTGAATATGTAATTCACGTACTGTTGTAATTATCGAACATTGAATGACAGTAGAGTATCATACTTCTTATTATGTAAAAAAATGCCCATTAACACTAACTCTTGTGCTATAGTAGAGGATTATGGCTATTGCTTCCTGTGTAGGCTGCCAGCCTAGCCAGATAGAATTTTATAGATAATTCTATAATTTGTAAATATTAATGTAAGGCACAGGCTTGTTGTCTTAAATGAAAAAAAAAACTGCTGTTAGATGTGGAACTGCAAAAAAAATGTCACAACAGTGCTCTCTACTGACCAAGTAAAAGCATGTTGTGACCCTTTGATCTAAAGTTGGCTCCAGCCTGTCTAGATGAACACATTCTTTCTACTGTTTTAATCAAGAGTTAAATTGCTAGATTTAATCATGCAAATGTATTTTTATTGCTCGGCTGCCTGACCAGCTGCAAAATAATACAAGGAGATGTTAAGAATGTAAATGCAGTTTCTGTTAGCATGGGAACCCAGGGAAGTGTGAAGAATGATGTAATGTGAGTCAGAACTGAAATTTCAATTTAAACAGAGAGAACCAGAGATTATTAAGCATTTTTGTCTTGACCATCCAACTCACAGCACTGTCTTGCTCATATGTAAGTTATCTTAGACTTGTGTTTTCTTTTAGTAATAGCTAGAAACTAGAAAGATTAGACTAAGTGTTTTTCTGTGATGTCAGAACTGTACTACTGAATTATTTTAAGTATTTCTCTGTGATCTCTAAACTCTTGACTAGCACTTTGTAGTAAGAAGTATTCTCTTGTGTTTTTATTATTTATTATTAAATATTTTAAAACCTTTCAACTGTGGCCATTTTGCATAGAGATAATTTAAGCTCTAGAGTCCATTGCATATTTATAGTGATTACTGTACCAAGTCACTCTAATAAGCCTTGAGTGTTTAGTTATACTACCAATTGGATAATAATATTGCACAGTAATAATTGGACATCCTTTTAAGGGCCTTTGAGTAGCTGATAAAAATTAGCTGGGTGGTGGCAGGTGGTACTACCGTATAGTCTGGGTAATAGAGGCACAGCTGGAGAACCTTTGCCAGCCTTTCACAGGAGTGTCTGTGTGGTTGTATAAAGTCCTATCTCAAAGTGTGTGGGTGTCAGCTACTTGGGCAGGGACATGAAGCACTGGTTGGACAGAGAGTGTGCTGTAGGTTTTAGCTTGCCCAGCTAGGCTGAGATCTGGACCCTAAAGCTGTGCCAGCGGGGAGTCTTATTGGGGACCTGGAGAGCAAGGGAGCAACCAACCCCGGATGGCCTGTGATCTCTGTGTGCCCTTAAGGGAAATTGCACTTTACTGTGTGTATTTGTTATCCTTTCTTCATATATGAGACGCCCTCTCTGGTGTTAGTGGTGAGGATTGAGGCTCCTTGATTCCTTGATTGGGCATCATACCCCCTTTCAATTCAACTTGTAAAATGCAATGACTATCCCTGGTATAATGGTGCACAAAGCTAAATCTCTGCTTACCTTCTTTGCATGAGTGCTGAGGGTACAGGGTTTGAATTTTTGTAGGTGCCTTCAAGGAGCAATATAAACACAGTATCCCTTGTGTCTTTTGGGCCTCATGCTCTATGTTTTTAATACTGGGAAATGCTGTCCTATTTTAAGTGCATTTAAGGCATCATATGTAGAGAGTGTTCCTGGTGTCTAATGTTCTCCATGCCCCCACATCTTCCATGTTACAAAACATTGTTCTATTTTAAGTATCTTTATAAGGCATGGTATAAACAGAGTATACCTTGTGTCTAGTGTGCCTCCCCACACCATGTCTTTCATGCTGTAAAATGTTGTTCTAATTTAAGTATCTTTAAGGCATGATATAAAATGAATATCCAAGTTGCCCAGTGTTTCTCCTCAATGTTGCAGGATTTGCTCATTAGTCTAGAGGAGTGTGGAACTATGACATCACACAAACAAATACACACAGGTACACACCGCCCTCCTTGCCTGATCACACTCATGAACCTATTCATCCATATACACACACATTCCCAAATACCCTACCAATTCTCTAACACTCCCTACTGCAACCTCCCATTAGACACACAAATGAAAAACACAATCTCACACACACACACACACACACACACACACACACACACGCACACACGCACACATGCACACACACACACACACACACACACACACACACACACACACACACACACACACACACACACACACACTCCAACACTACCTGCTCACTAAACTCCATGCATTTAACTCTAACATGACAGAATGAAGATGAGCTTTTGGCTGAGTTTATTAACACAGGTGGCCAAGGCAGCTTATGCAAAAAACTGATTGTCTGCATCACTCGGCTGTGTAAATGCCTTACTGCAGGCATTTCCAGGGGAAAGTAAATGGTTAATTAGCATAGGCTGTTCTACCAGAATGCCTCATTAGCATTTGTGCTAACAGCGACAGACTACAATGTTACTATTCTTCTTCATGGTAGGGCTGTTACTGAATTATAAATGGCTGCCCCGAGATGTACACCAGGCATGCATCTCAAGGTAACATTTCTGAATACAGACCTGTATGTCATATTTTCTGTATATTGAATTTTACCTAAATTATGGCTGAAAAGGGTCCAAGCATGACTCTTCTTGATCCTACCAGTTCTCATGTCATACTCTTACTGTGAGTGCCTACCTCCTACACCAGGCTGTTATATTCCTGAAAAGTCTAATGCCTTAGTCAGTTTTTCCCATGTTAAACATTTTAAATGAAGCAAGCCCTCAGTTTGGATGAATAACAGATAATTGAAAGATAGAGTTACTTGTCTAAATGGTCAAATTTAAAATGGCAATTATGTACAAAAATAAAATTTGTGAATCTGGTCACTTCTTGGTTTTCAAAGCAGTATTAATAACCAAGTATTACTCTAAGACACATTTATTTATAATTAATTCTATCCATCAATGCTCCCTGTGAGACCAGAATATGGTATCATTTTTGTCTTTTGTATTACTTTAGTGACCTGTCCCTAATGGCATTATACATACATAATGTTAATGTTTTCTTTAAAATGACACCAATACTCATTTTGCATAACCCCAGTCACTAGGTGGGATCTCTTTAACACTTACTGAAATTTCTTTTCTCGTACTGTATTATGAGTACCCTTTTCAGAACAAGTCTATAAAATCTGAAGTTCTTCATCATTGTTTTTCTTCTACCAGCTTGACCAGATAATCAACCCTTTGGTGCCATGTTTGACTCATTCTTTCTCCATACTTTGTACAGTGCCCCATCACATTCCATTACAAGGAAGATTACCTTTTCACTGTCATGATTATTACCAGAGTAATGGTACATCAGAGAGGTACACTTGGATGTTATCCATAGTAGACAGAGTATTTTAAATGTGCCCCTATGACACTGGCTGATTCTGCATGTTGAACTTGCAGTGTCTGCAAATGGCAACTCCATTGATACCTCAGTCCCCTCAGTGCCATTTTTTTATGTGTTATCTTCACAAAAGCTCTACTGGCACACTAAGAACACTTTAGGTTAGCCTACTGGTCTCCATTATAGCTCACTCCTATAGTAAATATCCTTAATCCCTTACACCAAGACAGTGGAGCTGTCATCAGGCCACTTGGTTCTATGTCTCCTGACTGGCTTCTCAAGTGATGGACTGCTATTCAGCTCACATGACTTGCTTTGTAATCAGGACCACTTCTTCCATGTGATTAACCTTCATTAACAGACCAGTGCTGAGACCACCAGAAACAGTGTCCTTTTTCCTGCAAGACTGGTACAAACTTTAAACCATTTTATGCTGCCCTCCCCACATGCACCATGAAAGCTCTCCTCTCCAGATCTCTGGCAACTACACTGAGGCTAAATAAAAGCCAAGGAACTGAAATCACCACAATAAAGATGAAGGAAGAAGGTATGAGCCTCAGAATCAGGAAGTGGGCACCAGTGTTTTTGACCATTTTTCCTCTAGGACTTGGGTCTGGAACAAGAGAATTTGGGCTTGGCATCTGGATCTACTGACTTCCAGGACTTCTTCCACTTCTTGGGCTTGGAGGTCAATGAAACCACAAAGCTTGGGGTAAAAGTTGAGTTAGTTGTTGTAGACAAATATGTCTGAAAAATCACAGCTTGTTGGTAAAGATGTAGCAGCTTCACCTAATGATGTTTACAGGTGGCCAAAGTAAACCTTGGCAAATGTTGCACCTGTCCAGTTTTCAATGAGACAAATGAGACATCTACACGACCATCATCAGACATTTGTTCTCTCTAATGAATTTATGAAACCCCTAAGCAACAGCTGCAGAAGAGGGAAAAGCCTAGCCTAGCAAATAAATGTGACAAATGACCAGGAAAAAGGTCAAAGCAGAAAGGTGATTCTGAAGCTAATGGTGGAACGTCATATATTCATACACTCACACAAGCAAAATGGAAGGAGGACAGCTAAAAAGTTAAACCAAAAAATATACCCCCTGAAACTCCAATGTCCAAAAAAAGAAAGGGGTGAAAATGTAAAAAGAAAAGATTTGTTTTTTAAAAGGAGGAAAGAATAGGCACATGCCTGAGAAAGGAGAAGGAAGAAAAAAAAATATTGCTAAATCCTTCTAGAAAAGGGAGTGGTGCGGACCCAAAATGCAAGAAGATATAAAACAAGAGAATAATTCATGAGCTTAAAGGAGTAGAAAAAAAAAAAGAACTCGGCAATAAAATTTCACCAGAAAGTGTTAAAGTAACCTGGGCCATTCATGAGACTGACACTGAGAAAAGCATAATGATGAAGCAGGGAGTTGTCATAGTGCATTGTGGGAAATGGAGGAGGAATGCATCAGCTTGAGAAAGTTTGGAGTGAAAAGTGATCCTAATGCCTGCATTCTTAGTCCTAGATTTTATTGAGGATGGTCCCACTTATATCAGCTTTACTCTCTCTTTTGATTTATTTTATTTTTAATGGCAAATAACTGCTCAGTGCAACTGTCAATTTTCTGTGTCTTGGCAGAAAGCAGCTATGGGATTGTACATATAAATTTAATTCAGTATTGTAAAACATAGATTAGAGACACCTTATCATGCTGAATGCTAAGTGATGGGATTACTGTCATCTTTGTATTATTTACTGTCATGTCAATGACACCTTACACCTTGCTGCAGAATCATATATCAATATCTTTTCTGAAATTCTGGTTAGGGTGCCTTAGGCACCCATTACTATTAGAAACTACAGCTTCAACTAATTTACAGGTCACGCATCTTGAGAAATATCATAGCACTACCTGAGATGCCCAGAAATATGAAACCTTCAAGCAACGCCCTAAACTTCTTTTGACAAAAAACATAATGGTGATTTACAACTGCATGAAGGATGACATATTTTCTAGGTCAGAAATTGTTTACTTCTTTATTGTAAGAAATACTCAGTACTAGGCAATAACTTTAAATCATGGCTTTGCATAGATGTTTGAGATATACTATAAACATTTCAGACAACAGCTTGGTGTTCCTGACCAAATATTGAGATACAACATTTAATTTGTAAAGAGCTTTTTATGTTGATGTGGTTGAGATCAACGGTCTTTCTCTTAGCTCTCTGGGGTCATGTTGCTAATCACATTTGATACAAATTACCATAATTCATGTCTTGAGTTCTCACAAACACTCCATATATGAGTCCAGGAGAACAGTTTTCCAAATCCTTCTCCAAAAATGAACACTGACATACATAAGAAATTATAAATCTTGGCATTGGATCAGGTATGAAGCAATCAGAAAGGGTGTGATAAACAGTCCCCAGTTCTATGTCCATTTACTGCACAAAGAGGAAGAATATTTTCATGCAGAAGGGATGTAACACAAGCTTCAGACCTGTGTAGCCATCAGTATGAAGGACTTTCCCAGATAGTTTTATATTTTCCTTTCTAAACGTGGGGTGTTGCACTTGCAATTTACGAACTAATCACAGATTCACATTCATTATTTAGCATTAATACCAAGAAATGTGCTGTGCTTGGGATTAATTGGGTTAAAGTGGCAGGAATAAATAAATACCATTGGATAGATTGCAGCCTGTCTACCATAAGTTTAAATTTCACTCACTTCCACTTTCAAGTTCTAAAACTTACAGTGTCTACAAATGGCAACTCCACTGATACCTCAGTTCTCTCAGTGCCATTTTTTTAATGTGATATCTTCACAAAAGCTCAGCTGGCACACTAAGAACACTTTAGGTTAGCCTTCTGGTCTCCATTATAACTCACTCCTATAGTAAATATCCTTAATCCCTTACTCCAAGACAGCAGAGCTGTCATCAGGCCACTTGGTTCTATGTTTCCTGACTGGCTTTTCAGGTGATAGACGGCTATTCAGATCATATGACTTGCTTTGTAGTCAGGGCCACTTGTCAGACTTCTTCCATGTGATTGACCTTCATTAACAGACCAGTGCTGAGACCACCAGAAAGAGTGTCTTTTTTTCTGCAAGACTGGTACAAACCCTAAACCATTTTATGCACCCCCCCCTCCCCCATGCACCATGAAAGCTCCACTCTCCATATTTCTAGCAACTATACTGAGGCTAAATGAAAGCCAAGGAACTGAGATCACCACAACAGAGATGAAGGAAGAAGGTATGAGCCTCAGAATCAGGAAGTGGATACCAGTGTTTTTGTCTGTTTTTCCTCTAGAGCAAGAGAATTTGGGGTTGGCATCTGGATCTACTGATGTCCAGGACTTCTTCCACCTCTTGGGCTTGGAGGTCAAGGAACACGCAGAGCTTTGGGTAAAAGTTGAATTAGTTGTTGCAGACAAAAACGTCTAAAAAATCACAGCTTGTTGGTAAAGATGTGACATCCTCACTTAATGATGTTTACAGGTAGCCTTCAAACAACACCCTAAACTTCCTTTGACAAAAAACATAACGGTGATTTACAACTGTATGAAGGATGACATTTTTTCTAGGTCAGAAATAGTTTGCTTCTTTCTCTTAGCTCTCTGGGGTCATACTGCCAATCAAATTTGATACAAATTACCATAATTCATACCTTGAGTTCTCACAAACACTCCATATATGATTCCAGAAGAATAGTTTTCCAAGTCCTTCTCCAAAAATGAGCACTGAAGCACATAAGAAATTATAAATCTTGGCATTGGATCAGGTATGAAGCAAGCAGAAAGGGATAAACAGTTCCCAGTTCTTCTATGTCCATTTACGGCACAAAGAGGAAGAATATCTTCATGCAGAAGGGATGTAACACAAGCTTCAGATCTGTGTAGCCATCAGTATGAAGGACTTTCCCAGATAGTTTTATATTTTCCTTTCTAAATGTGTGGTGTTGCACTTGTAATTTATGAACTAATCACAGATTCACATTCATTATTTAGCATTAATACAAAGGAATGTGTTGTCCTTGGGGTTAGTCGGTTTAAAGTAACATGAATAAATCAATACAACTGGACAGACTGCAACCTGTTGACCATAAGTTTAAATTTCACTCACCTCCACCTTCAAGTTCTAAAACTGTGGAACCCAACCTTTGTCATCCATTGAGTCCAACTGAAAAATAACTATTTCACAAGAATGCCAACTCTCCAGCTAGCAAAATGTTCCATACACTTATATAGCCTTCAGACTATTGTGATGTTGATTGACTCTATTAATAAAAAAAATAGAAACAACACCAGAGGATGACAAACATTCTGTTCAGTAAGATAACAGTAAGCATATTTCAGATTGCTGTATCCTTTCCCAAGTCAGCCCAACAGTGTTTTTTTTCTTTAAGATAACACTGTTTTGCTGCAATCTGAACCATACCTCTCTATTTCTTTATAAATAAACTATTTCTTCTGAAATTAGACATTAGAAGGTGAGTTTTGTGCTTTCTACATCTCTCTTTTTCACTGCTAGACAATATCTCACCTTGAAATGAGTTATGAACAAACAGAAACAGATAACAAGGGAAGGTTAATTTATTTTGCAGTTTTGTAACCTCTCTTTAATTATTTTAATAGAGGAAAAGTCTTGCTCTTAAGCTCAGTAAACTGTCTGACAAACTTAAATACAAATGCTTCAATAAGATCATTCTCTATCTGGACAGGGAACCCGAGTGGAGAGAAACTATACAAATACTGAATGTAAAGGTGAGGTACATAAAATAGTATGGTCACTGGTGTTTCCAAGCAGAAAAACACAAGAACTGTCTCCATAGCACACACACACACACACACACACACACACACACACACACACACACACACACACACACACACACACACACACTTTTCCCACTACATTATAGTCATGTTTTTGCAGTCCAGTGACAAAGACTGAGTTTGCTGCATGTTCAATAACGAAACATAAATGACAGAGAAGTTGCTGACAAATGGGGCATCAGTTGCTGTTACTTAAACTTTTCTTAAGTGATTCTCACTGATAGAAGGCATGAATAATTCTATTATTCTTTTGTTTATCCAGCAAATCTGAAGGGCTTTCATCAGTGGGTGGCATTATTTTTAATTGCCACTAAATCCCAGTTAAACACAACCAGTATGTGTCTTGTTGAAAAGAGTCTAAGCACTGAAACTGTTGTTTGAATGTGATACTTTGCAGGCAGATATCATGTAAATCAACTTTTTATATACTGCATTTTTCTTATGATGAAGTTTGGCTTTTTAAGTTTTATGCACATGGAGGGGTGATCCAACTTATACTTTATTTACACATATACACTTGCATGCCCATACATATATAATCTATTTTCATACATACTGGATAAACCTCAAAGTCAGCATTATTAACAGCTTATATGCAAAATATCTGTTTTATTACTTGCTTATTACATCTGCCATTTTGTTAGGCTACCTTTTTGGGCACTTCATTTGTGTGTCATATTACACATTTTGCTTCACTTAGACTATTTTGGATTAATCAATGATGTTTGTCTGTTATGTAGATTTACAGACTTCAGAAAGTTAGATTAGCCATTGTTTTTTTCTTACATTAGCTTAGCCTACAATGTGAAACAGAAATTGGTTTATTGCTTATTTTGAGGATGAGTTGACACTGTTATTATTAATGACTTTCCATTTTTAACACGTATCTTGATAGTTGGTTAGTTATAGGGTACTATAGTGTCTGTGTTTTAAGAATAACTATTAAGTGGGCTATTATGACAGCCTCCTTGTCATTGAAAAAAATGGATAGTGGACAGTATCTTTTAAGTCTAAAACTTGACTGAGGAATCATAAGGCTAGCAGAGTTAAATAACATGCCTTAGGTCTGCTAACATATAAGTAACTACAACTTCTTCTCAGATATGAAAAAAAGATTGAGGCAACATAACAAATATAATAATAATTGCAGACTCCACAGCTTTGTTTGTGCTAGATGACTACAAAACTTTTGAATGCAGCAGTGATTCTTTAATATTAATTATTTTCACTCCAGCTACAATTTGAAAATCAGCTGTATCACATGATTTCCATCTACCTGTCCTGGCTTACAAATTTGGTCTCCCCGTCCAGACCAAAAATGTCCTGAGAGAAAGTGAGGCTACCAGGAGTGGGAACTTCGCTTTGCTGGCAAGGCAGGGAAAATAAGTGCAGTTGTGGTCCCGTATTATCTACAGAACTCACTGTAATTTTACATGGCATACCACCTTTACCCTTTGGTGACTAGCAGATACCTTGTAAAATAAGGACTGCAATATCAGGCCACGTCTTTACACATCAGTGCCCACTCTAGACCGCAATGCACTACTTGGCAGGCCACAGAGTGTGTACTTGGTAGATATGTGTCAGCAGTCTGGCATTGACCAAGTGGCACTTAAGTAGTATGGCCACTCCACTTTCATCCACCACGGCTGGGTGTGTTAACTTCAGCCTTTCACTCTCTAACTCCCTGGCTGGCTTGTCTAGCACGTAGACCTGGCACTAAATGGTTCCTTCCTTTAGCACCACAAAGTGTGATAAAGAACCTTTACATATACTGTATTTGCTGATGACATTTTAATAAGACAAAGATGATAATTTGCATACTTCTGAAAATAGTTCCTTTTATTCTGTATGTTAATTAAATTACAGGATTTACGGAGAATTTTGAAAAATGGCACTTTGGTTAATTCCTGAAGTAATTTCTCTGGAGACACTCAGTGTGCCTGCCATTTGAGCAATAACAGAGTTAGGTTTTTGATGAAGAAATAATGCCACACTAACAAGCCTGTAAGCCTGAGCATTCATTCACATCTGTTTCTTCCAGATTTCAAACTGAATTACACTTGCTTTAGCAAAACTGATGCCCGTGGCTCAGAACATTGCTTTCATTTGCTCAAGAATTAGGGGTAAAGGTAAAAAAAAAAGGGGGACAAAATCAGGGATGATTTTTAAATATCTAATTCATTTAAAACATTAACAACAGGATTTATATAAATATGCATTTTCTGGAGAACTGAAGAATGTGAAACTCTAATGTTTGGTATTATTAATTGATTGTAATCCTCAGCGATTTTACCTGAAAATCTAAAATTTTATGATAGACAATTTTATGATAGACAAGACAAAAGTCTGTCTTACCTGCAGTGGCATTTCCTGATCTGAAACATTTTAAAGAAATATTTGTGGTGCTATATCAATCCTCAAATCTCATAGTACCTATAGCTAATTAAAATCAAAGAGGCATCTCTTGACTCAGTTATTTATTAATATATAGAAGCTGACATCTTTATAAACTGTGGTATCTGGCAGGATGCTTTGGAATAATCTGCAATAGATTACATTTTAAAAGAATTGTTAATTTTCTAAGTTATTAAATTTAGTACATCAAGAGCTGATATATAATCACAGGGGATGCAGGTTAATACGTAAAATATAACCCATTAAACTGTGTTCAAATTAATTTAGTCTTCAAGAGTATGAATGCCAAAAGGAAATAGTATGTGAAAGAACCTTTGTAAAACTGCATCTGCTATGTATAATACATTGTATCATCTTTTTATATACAGTCAAATCTGAAACCCCTCCCACCATCTCAGAAAAAAGCAAACACTTGTGAAGATCTCACAGTATAGAATGTCTCCTTGGAAAACAGACCTGTTCATTCTTAAATGAGTATCAGATCACAGAGTTCTGTGTTAAATGTCTGAGTCCACAAACTATATACCTGCAGATTACTGAACAGTGACTGCCCTAGGCCTACAACAAAATTGCAACTGATATGTTATGACCATGAATTTGTACATATAACTATAACACCACTTTTGAACGGCTGGCAGACCTTTTGGTGAGGGAACTAGCTCTTAGCACTTTGCCTGAGGACATAAGAATCTGGTTAGCTGATAGGCAATGCAATACTGCAGATGAGTTGGGGAAGAAGGTAGACCTATACCTACTAAGCAGGACATCACTGCACAGGAAAGGGACACTCAGTGCTGCTCATGGGTCTAAAAGAACCCATGGTGGACAGCCCTGACTTCCCCCAATATAGTCTGCCAGTAACAGGGAAGCCACTAGTTCAGTACCAAGAGTTAAATGTTTTAAATGCAACCAGTGGGGCCATGTAGCATATAGATGTCCACAGAGGCAAGGTGGGGAAAAAAGGTGGGAGAGGCAGTAAGCAGGAATGATAAAATGCCAGCAGGAAGTTGTCTCAGGAAAACAAGGGTATCAAACTACCACACAAGGTTATATTCTATTTTAGTAGATGGAAAAGAGGCTACTGCTAAAAGAGATACAGCCTCTGACCTAACCATTGTGAAGCCTGCAATGGTTAAAGAGGAACACTACTTGCTTGGGCAGTCTACTCCAATCAGAGCTTTAGGAGGGCTCCCATTCCAAATACCTTTGGCTAGGGTTCACCTTGACTGTGAGGGTGGAAAAGGAAGCCAGCAAGTAGGTGTGTTTGAGGATATCCCTGCAGATGTCCTGATAGGGAATGATTCTAATAATGCAGTACCCTGTGTGCATGCAGTTACATGCAGTCAGGTTTGGAGACAAGCATGTGGGTCTGGTATCCTGGGGGAGACCCAGACAGACCACACACTGGCAGCAGGACTGGTGAGGTGGTTACTTCAGGGAGGGAGCTAACCTGCAGCAGTGAGACTGAAGGTGAGCCACAGCTGTTTGTGGGTACTGAAGTTCCCTTGGACAGAGTGAGTGCAAGGGCAGAGGTGAGTAGTAGTACCCAGGCTGACAGTGAGGCACCGCTGTCAGAGAATACCAGACTTCTTGTGGAAGGGGAGCTGGGAAAGGTTACTAAGAGACAGTTGAGACAGGCTCAGTTCTCAGACCCTACATTACAAGGCCTGAGGGAGGTAGCTAGTGAGGCACCTGATCCTCAAGGGAAGAGGAAATCTGTAATTTGGGACAAAGGGTTAGTGTATAGAGAATGGACCCCTGAGGGAGGGCTAGAGGGTGAGAGAATAGAGCAATTGGTAGTACCCAGAGCCTACCATCTGGCACTTCTAGCCATAGCCCATGATATTCCGTTTGCAGGTCATATGGGCATAAAATATACAAAGAGATGTATTATGCAGAACTTTTATTGGCTTGGGATTTCCAGAGATGTAACAGGGTACTACATGACCCGTGAGCAGTGCCAAAAGGTAGGCAAGGCAGGAGACAAGGTGAAAGCTCCTTTGGTTACTTTGCTTGTGATTGAGGAACCATTTCAGAGGGTAGCTGTGGATATTGTGGGGCCTCTAAGTCCCCCAAGTTCCACAAGGAAAAAAATATATCACAGTGGTAGTAGATTATGCTACAAGATACCCCGAGGCAGTAGCTTTCTCTTTCATTGAGGTAGAAAAGGTGGCAAATACTTTGTTAGAGATTTTCAGCAGGGTAGGTTTCCCAAAACAAATCCTGAAAGACAAAGGTGCCAATTTCATTTCAGACCTGCTGGCTTGCCTGTGGAAGTACCAAGAGTGGAAGCATCTAAAGACCACCCCCTACCATCCTCAGACTAATGGTCTTGTGGAGAGGTTAAACTCTACATTCATGTCCATGCTACAGGCATTTGCAGACCAGTTTAAGAGGGAGTGGGACAAATATTTGCCTCATCTGTTGTTTGCTTACAGAGAGGTGCCCCAGAAATCCACAGGTTTTTCACCCTTTGAGTTGCTGCATGGGCATAGGGTGAGGGGGACCTTTAGATTTGATTTGAGATGAGTGGAAGTGTGAATGTGAATCCCACAAGGAGTCTGTTGTGGCATATGTCCTTAACCTCAGGAAAAGGCTCAGGGAACTCATGGGCTTGTCCCAGGAGAAATTGGCAGAAACACGACAGCAGAAAAAGGTCTGTTATGACAGGAATGCTCAAGCTAGGGAGTATATTGTAGGGCAGCAGGTAATGCTTCTCATTCTTGTCAGACACAACAAGCTGCAGGCAGCTTGAGAGGGACCCTGCAAGGTGGTAAAGAAGGTCTGTGATGTTAACTACATGGTAGAACTGCAAGGCAGGAGGCAAGGGTACAAATTGTACCATGTTAACATGATGAAACCTTACCATAATAGGGAGGCCCTTGTGCTGAGTATTTGCAGTGGATGGCAGGATGAGTCTGAGGGGGATCTCATAACTGATCTCCTCAGTGAGGCTAGGACTGACACCTGAATGGAAGGAGTAGCAATGTCCCAGCAACTATCCTCTACCTAGGTTTGAGAAATCTGAGCAGTGTTACAGGAGTCTGGGGACATGTTCGCTGTGAAACCTGGGTGCATCCACCTGGTGCAGCATCATGTGGATACAGGACCCCAAAGGCCTATTAAGCAGGCTCCTTATAGGGTGCCTGAGAGAGTTAAACAGCTTCTGAGGGAGGAGATACAGGAAATTTTGTAACTAGGGATAATACAGGAGTCCAGCAGTCTCTGGGCCTCCCCAGTGGTGCTGGTACCAAGGAAGGATGGTAGCAGCAGGTTCTGTGTGGACTACAGGAAATTAAATAGCCACACAGAGTCAGATGCTTACCCCATTCCTAGGACAGATGAAGCCCTAGAGCAGCTGGGTGTATCTTACCACTATTAATCTTACCAAGGATTACTGGCAGGTGCCCTTGACTCCCATTGTTAGAGAGAGGTCAGCCTTTGTGACTCCTTTTGGCTTCTATGAGTTCATGAAGATGCCCTTTGGGATGAAAAATGCCCCAGCAGCATTGCAGAGGCTGGTAGATTTTATCCTAGCAGGAACAGGAGATTTTGCCTTTGCTTACCTATATGATATTGCTATCTACAGCCATTCTTGGCAAGAGTACCTTCTGCATGTCAAGGAGGTGCTGGGCAGACTATAGAGGGCAGTGTTGACCATTAAGCCCAGAAAATGTCAGGTGGGTATGGCAGAGGTCTCCTACTTGGGACATAAAGTGGGGAGTGGTAAGATCAGGCCGGAACCTACCAAAGTGGAAGCCATTCAGACATGGCCTGCCCCATTACCAAAAAGCAGGTAAGGGCATTCTTAGGGACAGCAGGATGCTACAGAAAGTTTGCCCTCAATTATAGTACCATAGCAGCACCCCTCACAGACCTGACAAGGAAAAACAGGCCAGATAAGGTAGTGTGGACCTCAGCATGTGACCAGGCATTCCAGAAGCTTAAAGGAGCTTTGGGAGGACCCCCTGTGTTAGCCTGTCCAGATTACAGCAACACATTTGTTGTGCAGCTGGATGCCTCAAACCATGGGGTGGGTACTGTACTTAGCCAGGTTTCTACAGAGGGAGAAGAGCACCCAGTGGTATATCTCAGTTGTCGGCTCCATCCCAGGGAAGAATGCTATGCAGCTGTAGAAAAGGAATGCCTAGCCATAGTGTTGGCACTGCAGAAACTTCAGCCTTACCTGTATGGAAGGAAATTCACTGTAGTTACAGACCACAATCCCTTAACATGGCTATATCAACCCAGCCAGCAAAATGCCAAGTTACTAAGGTAGAGCCTAGGGTGGCAAGTATATGATATGACATTGCAGCACCACAGTGGGGTTAGCAATGCCAATGCAGATGGGCTCTCAAGACAGGGAATAGGGTAAGGTATTCCCAGATAGACTCAACTCTCTCAAGCAAAGTTTCTCAAGGGTCATTTAAAAACTAGCTTAAGTTTTTTTTTTTTTGGGGGGGGGTGTCACACTGCCAGTCCAGCTATCTGGAATTTCTATGTCATTTGTGAATATCTATATGATCATTTATACAGACTTGTATGCTATGTAATTTGCTTCAAGAATGTAACCACAGCATTCTCTGCTGGAACATAGAAGATTAACTTGCAAAACTTAAGAATAGTTGAGGTTAAGTTACATTATAGCTGGGTCATAAACAAAATATGTTATCTCTCAGTTTCAATTCAGTAGCAGACACGATGTCTAGAGCTAGAAGTCTTTTGTATTGTCTTAGAGAGAAATTACTAGGTTTCAAATGTAAAAAAGTGTTTTACTGCTTTATGACTTCCTAGCAGCTGCAAAGATCCGAGAGATATGTATTTCTCACACAGAGATGTTAAATTTTGTTAGTTTCTATTTAGCCTGGGAACTTAAGACAAGTAAAAAAGAGTGATGTCATCCAAGCTGGCCCAGCAGTAATGTTTGATATTAATTTGGGAACTCTCTCAGACAGAGAAAGAGACTGAGCATTTTGTATTTTGTCTTGGACCTAGCAAGAACATCCACTCATTATCACCATCTGCACTTGCCTGGCTGTAAGTAAGACTTAGGGCATAGTATCTCTTTTAGATATAGATAGGAATATATTAAAGGTTAGTTTAGATGTTTTTCTATTTATTTGAGACTGTCCTGCAATGTTGTTTTAAAATATTTCCTGTGATTTTGAACTCTGGAGTTACTGTGTTGATTGACTGAGTGTTTTCTTGATTTTATTATTATTATTAAATATATTTAAACCTTTCTGTGTGGCTGATATTTGTGAGACATATTTAAGCTCTTAGAGTACTTGCATATGTATTTGGTGACACTGTACAGGGCACTCCTAAATAGCCTTGCAAGTGTTGGTCAAAACTACCATTTAGATAAATAGTAACATTACACAGTAGGATTGGATACCCTTTGTAAGGGCCTTATAGTAGCTGATAACTAGGGGGTCTGGTGGCAGTAATTACCTTATAGTCTGAGCAGAAGGGGGCATAGCTAGTAAACCTGTGCCAGCCTTCCCCAGGAGTGTGTGTGTGTGTGTGTGTGTGTGTGTGTGTGTGTGTGTGTGTGTGTGTGTGTAACACAAATCTCAAAGTGTGTGTGTATGTGTCAGCTACTTGGACAGGGATACGAAGCACTGGTTGGACAGAGACAGTGCTGGAGGAATAGGCCTTGAATCCTGGCTAAGGACTTGACTCTATAGCTGTGCCAGTGGGGAATCTTACTGGGGATCTGGAGAAAGAGGTAGAAACCAGCCCCAGACTGACTGTGGTCTCTATGTGCTCTTAAGGGAAATTTATTGCATTTTATTGTGTGTGTGTGTGTGTGTGTGTGTGTGTGTGTGTGTGTGTGTGTGTGTGTGTGTGTGTGTGTGTGTGTGTGTGTGTCTGTGTGTGTGTGTGTATATATACTTGTCATCCTCCCAGTGTTTACATCCCCTAGCTGTTGTCAGTGGTGAGGATTAAGGCTCCTTGATTACTGAGCCAGTACAGGGGCATCACATATTAATTGGTTAACAGTGGTGGGATATCCACATCACATATTAATTGGTAGACAGTGGTGGATTAAACACTTCACAGCATTTATTGTGATTTATCCTCAAGACAGAAGAACACGGATCATAGACTGCATGCAGTGGCAAGGCTAGCCACTCAACAATGTAAAACCATGGCTCTAGGTTGTGATGCCCCCACTCTGGGCCAGCAATCAAGGATCCTCAATCTTCACCACTGACACTGGATAGGGATGTTCACTTGGAATACAAATGGATACACTCGGTATTTCCAGATGCAGACCTCTCTGCATCAAGCACAATTTCCCTTAAAGAGCACACAGTGCACACACTCAGCCCGGTTTCTGGGTTTTTCTATCTGTCTCCCCCAAGGTCCCCAGTAAGGCTCCCCACTAGCACAGCTGTAGGGTTAGGTCCTCAGCTGACTGTCTAAGCAAATTCTTCTAGCACCCTCTCTGTGAAACCAGTGCTCTGTGTCCCTGCTCCAAGTAGCTGATATACACATTCTTTGAGATTTAATTTTCACACACACACACACACACACACACACACACACACACACACACACACACACACACACACACACACACACACACACACACACACACACACACACAGGAAAGGCTGGCACAGATTTGCTAGCTATGCCACCTTCTGTCCAGACTATAATGTAGTTTCACTGCCACCAGTCAGTTACTATATGGCTCTTAAAAGGGTATCCAATTATACTGAGTGAAGTTAATATTAATACAAACGGTAATGTTGAGCAAACAGCCATGCTTCAGGAGTGGCCACACATATCACCAAAAAAAATATATGCAAATACTCTCAAAACTTAAATATTTTTCTAAAAAGACCAGTCACAATGAAAAGTTTAAATATATTTAATAATAAATTATAAACAACATGAAAATATTAAATATCTATTTACAGTAAACATAGTTTCAATCACAGAAAATATAAAAAAAAAATAACACAGCTGGAAAGATTCACACAGTTACAGAAAAACAATACTTAACTATTATTACTACATTTTCTTGACTAATCTAAAGAGTACTAGTCCCTGGTTATTTACTAGTGCAAGGCAAGATGAAGTGGGTGAGTGGTCTTCGTCCTTTGTCATGTTCCAAGAACAGACTGCTCCTGAGACTTCAGTCTCCCCTAATATTAAAACATTATTTCTGTACAGAATGATATCACATACATCTGGTCATCTGACTTCTGGTTCCTATGCAACCCCCATTACTAGAAGCTGTCAGGATTTAGCACCTATGTGTTTCAATACACCCAGACAGAGATTTGCTCAGATCTGCTGCTGTTCCTGGAAGTTATAAAACCATTTCAAACCTCTACTCTCTCAGAGTAAGCAATTAGATCCCTGCTAGAGACAATAAAGAAGGCTTCCTAATACTTGGTTTCCCAGACATGCTGTCTCTGGCTGTAACCAGAACTGTAAGATACAATCTTTATGGCCTAATTTAATTTCAACTATTTTTCAAAGTTTGCTGCAGCTGGATTCTGATTCTTTCCTTCCAGTATCCTGTTAAAACATATACATTTCATTCAGTTACAATAATGCATGTACATTTCTTTTCTTTCCTGCAGAGCACACTGTTGCTACATTTTAACACAAGCAGCTTTACAAATACATTTTTGACGCAAGCATCTGTACAAATCACTTTGATTAAACAAATGACATATAATTCTTTACAAAATTCCAGCTAGCTGTACTTGCATATGTTACACTGCCCTACTTCTCCTGGCATTGCTAGCAGTACCTCCTATCATCACATAGGTGATCTGGTCATGTTGACTAATGTCGCCAAAATGGATATGGGTATTTGACAGTGATATATGGGTTGAGGACCTGGCCTACTCCAATCTACAGCAGGGATCCATGCTAATGGTGGGAGGGGTGTATGTACCCCTACTGGCCAGTGTGTGTCCACCAAAAAGCCCAGCAGCTCTGGGTCAATAAGCTACTGGCCAGCAATTATCCAGTGGCCCAGCCTGGGTTACCTGGGATAGCTCTGTTGAGTGAAAGCTGGATGTAAAACACAACCAACCTGACAAACATGAACTAATAATTCAGTTAAAACAGTAAACTCAGAAACCAACTGGAAACGCTCCAATGCCCGCGGGTTGTTCTATAATATAAAAGTACACTGTCCGTAAATTCAAAAATAGCCAAATTTATTTTAAGCACTAATACTGGCTTTTCGTCGGACACACTCCAACTTCTTCAGATAAAACAGTGTCTCCCTCTAACCATTACCTTAAATGCTAAATTTAAAAATCACGTGTTCATTTAATTAGTGTCGGACTGGATACCGGCACTCCCACGAATATTAAAACAAATAAATATTCATGGACTGACTTAGCATTCTTAAAAATCAAACAATGAATTTGTTAGGGTATATCAAAAGATTTTAATAAATCATGAACTCACAATTTATCAGTTTAAAATCCAAAGAAAATATACAATAAATAAATAGTGGTGATGCGCACCGTAACGTTCAACTCCTACTGTTTACGGTGCTATTATTAGATGTTATTTAATGAATCTAAAACTGACTATCAACGACAACTGATATAACACTAATTTAAAAATATCTATCACAGCAGAAACACAGAAAGAAGCTGTGAGTAACCTATTGATATACGCCTTGGGTAAACATCAACAAAATGTGGCAATGGAAACTAAACATTCATATCAACTATAGAATGAACACTTGCCACGGAGAAAGGGGGCACGTCATGAATGTAACAAACTCTGGTGCTCTACGTTGATGAAAAACATAATACATACATTAAAAAACAAGACAAATGTCTGTTCTAACCTCTGAAACAATAACATAGGTACAAGCTTATACACTGACCCACAATGTGACCAATAAAACCACTGATGAAAATGCAAAAGCATGTACTAAACTGAGCAAGGGTTAATACAAACCCTGGAGATTAATGTGCCTGATAAAATGAAGGACAATCCCTATAATAATGCAACAAAGACAACCCAGATACTGTATAGAATGACTGGCTGCAGTGTAGGACCGTTAAAGTAGTATCTAATGAACATCATCATAGACAATCCAACCTCTAGTTGGCTTACTAATGATGACATGTCCCTTCCGTATATGTATCATGACAAAGGCAACTGATCGGACCTAGATACAAATAACCATAATTAAACTGACCCTTCACCTACTGAATAAAATAAAACCACTGAATGTGTAACTGAAAAAAGCCCAAATGTTACAACTAACCATACATATTACTAAACCCAAGAGAAACTGCACTGTGTGCTTTTACATTATAGAACAACCAGCGGGCATTGGAGCGTTTCCAGTTGGTTTCTATGAACTAATAATTGTCACACTCAGTGTAGGTTCATTAACAGGACAAGGCTTGGAAGTGGAAGACATGATGGTAAGGAGGAGACTGGGAATCCTATGTATCTAGGAGACAAGTTGGAAGGGCAGTTCAGCAAAGTCTGATATTCAGAGTCTACTACTCAGAAAGAGGACAGCCTAGAGATGATGTTGGAACTGTGGTGAGGAACAGGCTTCAGATGACAGTGAAGGATGTCACCACAGTTAGTGACATACTCATGGCAATCAAACTCTAGTGTAATGATAGATCTCAGCCTATTCCCCTCAGCAGGGTTGTGATAGTGAGAACAAGTGTGCATTTAGACAATAGTTACAGGACCTACTAGATAATGCAATCCAACAGGAATTGGTGTTGATAATGGTTGACCTGAATGCACATATCACAACAGATAGAACAGGATATAATGAAATCTTGCTTTTTCCCACTTTTCTGAGATTTTAAAAAGTTCAGTTACAGATTTGCTGTTCTGAACTGTTTGTAAGTTTCTTGGTGGCCATTGTTTGCTTGGGCTAAAGGGAAGTCTCTGTGTTCATCAGTGGCAGTGATAAACATTGAGCAGCCTGCCTGCCCCTGTGGGAGTGGTTACTGCCTTGAAACTGTAGTTTTATTGGCCATTTTGGGTCAGTTCCTAACTCCTTGATCTCCCTCTCTTAAAACCCTCTTTTGCGCAGTTTTGCTCGTTTTTGCGCATAGTGCAACATCGGGCAGCGCCGCCTAATTGGGTTTAAACTATTCCTGGCTCCACGAAGTCTGCTCTTCACTTTTTCCCTTAGAACTGCTCTATCTCTCAAAGTAAACACCATATTCTTATTCTAAGGCCCCTCACTGGTCCAAATAAGTAATTTTACAAGTTAGCACTAATAAACCATAAGCACTACTTACTCTTATACTCTCTATGATTACCTTGTCCCCTATTGGTCCATTTTAATTCAGTTCCCTATATTACTCTAGCATGTCCAAAGGTCAGTCAATGGTTTCCTCTCCAGTCCAGCTGGTGAATCTGGGAATTTTGAGGCAATGTTACAACTGTCTCATGTACACGGACAACCCTCTCCTCCTCCAAACAAGTTTGAATATATGTGAGAGATGCAACCATATTGCCAAACTGGAGGCTGAGCTCTCATCTCAAAACTGGTGTAACCAGTCAGGAGGAGAAGGTAACCTCACACAACACAATTCCAGTATCACATAGTCCCACCACAACAGCGAACCAAACACATAAAAACACAAAAACATACTCTGAGGCTCTAAATAAAAATCTACCTAAGCAACAGAGACCTCCAAAGCAGACATCCAAGCAAACGCTACCCCAAAACAAAACACGTACAACACATAGCACACAAAGTCAGTGTTCCAAGCAGTCACAGTCCTTAAGGCTGAATAACACACCCGATACTCTTGTAATAGGTGGCTCTATTGTCAGACACACTGACGTCCCGCTCACCAGGCTGAATAAAGAGAAGGTCACAGTGAGCTGCCTGTCGGGCACTAGGATCCGCCACATAACGCAAGCACTCAGGTCACTCCAAAGCAAATACAAATATGACTCAGTCATTGTACATGCTGGAGTGAATGACCTGAGACGTACCTCCCTCGACTACATGAAAAGAGACATAGAGGAGCTCTCTGATCATGTAGCCCAGGCCGGTATGACCCTGACCTTGAGCAGCATCTTACCCTCACCTAGAATGATGCCACAGTATAAAGACAAAATAATCGATTTTAACAATTGGCTAAAATGTGGGTGTCATTCAAAGGGGATCCAGTGTCTGTCAGCCTGGGATGACATGCTCGACAAGCCACGTTGCTTCGCTAGGGACGGCTTGCACCTGTCACCACTGGGCTTCCGGATATTGGCAAAGGCTCTTGCCACCCCCATAGTGCCTTTTTTAGGCAAGGCTCAAAAGTCAAACCCACCCCCATAGACAGCAGAAGGAACAAGAAACTAAAGGTAATGCTGCTAAACGCCAGAAGTCTTAACCTCAAGATGCATGCACTCGAAGCTCTCCTCAGTATGGAGAACATCGATATCTGTACAGTGACAGAAACCTGGTTCAAGGCTCCAGAGAGCACCCCAGCACTACCAGGTTATACCTCATATCATGCTTTTCGGCCCCAAAACCTGGACCGAACCACAAAAGGAGGGGTAGTTTCCATATTTATCAAGGATATCCACACCTCCAGGTTAGTGGCATTGCATGAAGTATTGGAGACCATCCATGTGCAACTGACAGTGGGCAAGACTGCTTTTTAGTTGATAGCATCCTACAGATCACCCTCTCAAAGTCAGGAATCCCACTCGGCTTTCCTGAAAACATTGGAGAACATGAAGATCTCTCCGAACACCATTATATTGGGCGACTTCAACTACCCAAAGATAGACTGGGAGCATTACTCAAGCCCCAGCACCTTAGCCCAAAGGTTCCTGGAATTTATAAACTCAAATGTTATGGAACAACTAGTCATCACTCCCACAAGAGGGGAAAACATACTAGACCTGATCATTACCAACATGGGGACTCTATGCTCCATACCAGAAGTATATGTCTTATTGGTAAGATCAGACCATAAATTAATTTCACTGGATATCCACATCCCGACCCCACCCCCAGCCCAGAAAACCACAGTGAAAAACTTCTCAAAAGTGAACTTCACACTTCTCAAAACCGAAGTGGAATCCTTCAAGGCCCCAGAGCCAGTGGAAACTACGGCCCAAACTGCAGAATCCTATAGAAACGCATTCTACGGACATCTCCAGGAATGCATGGATCATGCTATCCCAAACAAAATCAAGACCCAATCATCCAAAGGCAGGCGTCCAGTCTGGTGGACCCCATCCATAAATAAACTGTACAACAGAAGGAGGAAGCTACTACATGATAGAGCAAAATCCCTAAAAGGGAAGGCATCTCTGATCAGTACTAGCAAAAAATTACGATCCCTCATAAAATCCTCCAAGGCCAGTTTCGAGAGAAAAATTGCACAGGACACTAAAGACAATCATAAGGCTTTTTTCAGTTATGTTAGGAACCTGGGATGCAACTCCCAGACTTGTTCTGAGTTGATTCTAAACGACAAAAAATACACTGAACCCACAGACATCGCCAATATCCTGGCAGACAGGTTCAGTGCAAACTTCTAACCCCCTCCCCCAAAAGAGCAAGTATCTAGCGTGGCAGAGTGCAGCCGCCCAAACATCCCTGATGCTCAGGTGAAGGCCGCCCTCTCCAAAG
Source organism: Protopterus annectens (assembly GCF_019279795.1). Lineage (NCBI taxonomy): Eukaryota > Metazoa > Chordata > Ceratodontiformes > Protopteridae > Protopterus > Protopterus annectens. The sequence continues at coordinate 480,126,703 of NC_056746.1, forward strand.
CAAAAAACACTGCTTCCATGGGACCAGATGGCGTCCCGGGTTGCGTCCTACATGAACTCCAAGAAGAACTAATCCCTCAAGTAAAACTGCTGTACAATCTCAGCCTCACTACAGGATATGTGCCCAAAGAATGGCGTACAGCAACAGTGGTCCCACTCCACAAAGGTGGCGCCTCTGCAGACCCTGGAAACTATCGCCCCATAAGCCTGACTAGCCTAGCCTGCAAGGCTAAGGAGAGGATCATCATGGAACTCATAAACAAAGACATTGGGGACCTACAGACACTAGATCCTACCCAATTTGGCTTCGTCAAGGGCAGATCCTGCCTTTTGAACCTGGTCGACTTCTTCGAAACAGTCACCAAGGCCATAGATGAGGGGAAGGTAGTCCACACAGCCTATCTGGACCTCGCAAAGGCATTTGACACAATACCCCACTCGGGCATCTTAGATAAGCTAACCAGCCTAAATATAAACCCCTATGTCACAAGATGGGTCGCAAACTGGCTCAAAGACAGAACCCACGGAGTCAGAGTTGCTGGGGCCATGTCAGACTCAAAACTGGTCACAAGTGGCGTCCCACAAGGCTTTGTCCTGGGACCTCTCTTGTTCGGTATTTACTTTTCTGAGGTACAGGCCAACGTGGGAGGACTATGGCTCACCAAGTTCGCAGATGACTGCAAACTGGGTGCCATAATCGACTCTCCAGCTGACAGAAACATCCTTCAAAAAGGTCTCGCAGAGACGGATAACTGGTGCCAGAGCCATGGTCTAAATCTAAATGCCAAAAAGTGTATAGTCATACCCTTTGGCAAAAATGTGCCCACAAATTACCACATAGGTGGTAACCCATTAAGTACAGAGAAAGTAATTAGGGATCTGGGGACCCAAGTTGATAGCAATCTCTCCTTTGACAACCACATTGCCAAAGTGGTTAGAAAGACCTTCTACATAGCCCATCTCATCATGAAATGCCCCCTTTGGGATGTACCTTACCTGACACCTGCAGCAATTAGAAAGACCCCAAAAGTACCTCACCAGGAGGATCAAGGGACTCAAACAGATGCCATATGCTGCTCGGTTAAAAAAACTCCAGCTCTACTCAGTTGCATACCGCCTACTTCGAGGCGATCTATGCCTGACATATAAAGCTATGTCCAACCCAGAATTAATGGACATGCTCCACCTCAGTAAATCTAAATCCCTTAGAGCCACGTGCTCGAGGGACTTGAACCTCAGCACAGAAATAAATAGAACATGCTGGAGGGACAGATTCATAACCCAAAGACTCCCTTCGCTCTGGAATAGAATTCCAATTCATGTTAGGCAGAGCACCTCACTGACTCTCTTCAAGAAGAATCTTGATGAGTGGATGGGGGACCGTAGGTTTGTCCCGGGGATTACTTCCGTGTCACTATTAGACAGAGGCACAGTAAACTAAACTTTAAAAAGGGCACAGTATACTCAAATCAAGGGGTGGCGTAAGCCAAACACAATCGGGCTAGGCTTATAAATGCCCCAGGGCAGATAGCCTAGTATGAACCTATGAACCTATGAACCTATGACTGCCTGGGTCCACATGGGTGGAGCAACAGGAATAAAGAAGGGCAGGCCATTCTATACTTCTGTCTTGCAAATGGCTTGATGGTAGCCAACACATGGTTCAGAAAGAGAAACAGTCACAAGATCACATACAAAAGTGGCCAACATGCAACTCAGGTAGACTTCCTTCTAGTAAGGAGAGGAAACAGAATCTTTAGAGTCATCCCAATGAAACAGCCGGCCCATAGCATAAACCACTGGTTGTCACAATCAGCTGCATGCAGTAGTTAGAAAAGGCTCTAAGGTCAACAGAGACCAGGCTGAAGACCTTGAAGTTGAATGAAGAGAAAGCACAACACTTCAAAGAATTACTCAGGGCTCTAGCGCCTCAAGAAAAAGAAGGAAAAGGTGGAGATGAAGAAAAATGCAGTGCCTCAAAACAGCATGAATAAGGGCTACAGAACAGATATGTGGTCAAGCCAGGTATGGAAATAAGGTACATAAGGAAAGCTGATGGGAGAATGCAGAAGTCCAGGAAGGCATCAAAAGAAAGAAGGAGTGCAGGGAAAATGGGAGATAGAAAAGACAGACTCGGCTATGAAGGGATATCGTTTGGCTAACAAAAATGCTAAGAGAGGATTTGCAATAACAAAGTACAAGGCATCATTGGCACTCAACCAACTTCTGAAAAGTGACTCAGTGGATGGAACAAGGAAACTCTATCAGGTTGCAAGGGAAAGACAGAAAGATAAACAAGATAATCAAGACACCCTTCATATGGGATGCCAGCAACAACCCACCACAACTGTGGGCAGTATAGAGGTATCAAGATGCTATCACATTGCATGAAAGTTCTGGAGAAGATGATTGACAAATGATTATTCAGAGTAATAGAAAGCAAGATGGGAAATGAGCAGTTCAGATTCAGATCAGGATGCAGCACAATAGACCTGATGTCTGTATTGAGACAGCTACTTGAGAAAAAGCTAGAAATGAGAAAACAGTCCAACTGTCCATTTGTAGACATAGAGAAATCACATGACAAGGTCTTAAGAAAGCTGATTTGGGCAGTCCTGCAGTGGTTTGAAGTCCAGAAACATTGGTAGAATTAGTGCAAGCTATGTACACCCAAGTACGACCAGTGTTTGGTCACTGAAGGGTTGCTAGTGGGAGTGGGTATGCACCAGGGTTCAGCTCTGAGCCCACTGCTGTTCATACTCACGATGGACTACATTAGCAAACAGGCTGGAGGGAGCAGATCGACAAAGTTGCTGTATGCAGATGATGTGGCATTACAGGCAGACTCTGAGTAATAACTTCACCCAAAGGTAGGGAAACAGAATGCAAAACTGAAGGCACATGGGTTGAAACTGAGATCAGATAAAACAGTTGTAATGGCAGCAAATGGAGGAAATCAGAAGAAGAGAAAAACTGAGATAAAAGAGAAAATAGTAAAGCAGGTTAATAGCTTCAAGTATCTGGGAGAGGTGGTTGAGGAGAAGGGAAGACTGAAGGAGGTCAAAACTAGAATTAGAGCGGCTGTAGTCAAAAGGCACAGAGTGTCAGGGTAGTGTATGATAGAAAAATGCCAAAAAAGCTGAAAAGTAAGGTGTACAAAACAGTGGTGTGACCAGTCCTACTGTATGGTACAGAAACCTGGACTGTAACGACAGAGCAATTGAGGAAGCTAGAGGTGATGGAAATGAAGTGTCTGAGACAGATGGTAGGATGCACACTGTAGGACAAAGAAAATGTGAAAGAGAACAGATTATGCTGGTTTGGCCATATGTGCAGGAAAGCAGAAGGCGGTCTGGTGAAGAAGATTTGGGACAGATTGGAAGAAGACAAGAAGAAAAGAGGGTGTCCAGCAAAGAGGTGGATGGATTTTGTGAGAAAAGACCGGCAACAGTCAGACATAAATGCTGAAGAAGGTAAGAGAGTGGCATTGAAATGGGAGAGATGGCCACAAATGACACAACACCCCAACCCCACGTAGAAAATGGGAATTAGGGGTTGTTGATGATGAAGATGAATTTATGACTACACCACCAAACGTCAATAAAGTTAAAAAGATGCCATTTCTTCCATGAGCAATGTTCCCTGATCAGTTTCAACCTTTACAAATCTTATTTATTCTTTCTTCATCACCCTAACCACCTTTCTTTATGATGAAGTTGTTCTAATTAATGTCATGTCTTTATGATGAAGTTGTTCTAATTCATGTCATGTCTTTATGATGAAGTTGGTCTAATTCATGTCATGTCTGTGAAATTCTCACTGAAGAAAACTAATGGATTACAAACATACAAACAATAACTGGACTAATCAATCTATACTCAATTTGTCTAGAAATATTCTTCTTGAATGGTAGCTCTAAGCTTGATATTGGTCATAAAAATATATTCTATCAGCTTTACATGTAAGAAGTCACATTCTACACAACTTGCTTTGCTCCAACTTCCTCTGTCAATAAACAGTGGAGGAGGCTGGTTCTTGACTCTACTGAATTTAAAGAGCTGCATGAATAATTGATTTTCTCTCCCTGCTGAATATAGGTTTTCAGTCCATTCTCCTTACTCACCCTTTTCCTACATACCGAAGACACATAATAACATCTCGTTTTGGAGAGTCCCCCTGCAGGAGTAAAGGTGACCATCTTATCTGGACTTATAGAGGAGAGAGTGGTAGATGATGGTGGAGCCATCATTCAGGATGAGTTGAATATCTAATTTAATCTTACAGGTACAAATGTGCAGGTGTATCAATGTTGATGTGTGCATACAGGCTCTTGTGTGTGCACATTCATTTAGAATGGCCACTTTTTCTACTGTATTTGCAAGTGCATTATGTAACTATAGTCTACACTTTATAATGAACCTGCAGTTGGCCTGAACCTAAGTTTCCCACTTATGGAGAAAAGCTGGCCAACAAATCCTCTGATCTCCCCTCGCCTGTCCAGTTCTTCGGCACCTGGGCCTTTATTTGAACTCAGGTGACCATTATTACAGATGAACATAAAGTCTCTTTACCAGTAAGCTGTCTTAAGAAGCGATTTTCATGAATCTGTTTAATATAAGGCACTGCAGTCATGGAGCAAAGCATTTCAACTGAAAAAAACTTGCAAGAAAGCTCTTCTGTATTGAATTGAGGAAGAAGAATTCATTACATAGTTTTTAAAAATCACTTTTTAGTGGTTTCCTTCATTTTAACTGATGGTATGTCATAATATTATTCTTATTGTTATGTCCATGAAAAGAGCATTAACACAAATAAGAATTAATAAGATGTGTGTTTGTATAAGGCCTCCTTGCAGTAGCAATTGATAACAAAATAGCAAGTCTTCTGGATAAATCTTAGGGTCACAGGGCAGGACCAAAATCTGAGTCAAGCAGGCTAGAGTCACCTATTCCACTGTTTTATACTGAACTTGTTTTGTTATCATATTTTTTATATTTCATAATTACTGGCAACAATTAGAATCTTCAAATTGTAAAATTTTGTACTTCTAAATAAATCTATAATTCACTTACATGACATTTTTTGTTTTGTGGATGGCCTTTCACTTCACCTGTCCACATCCTCCTTTACAACCCCACCACCCCACACCTCACCTCTTAAAGATCATTCTGGCACAACTCATTCAGAAAGGTCACAGGTATGCATATACCAATAAATACCATTCAATACCGACTCTGCTCTTTTGACCTTCCTGTGCTACAATTGCAAATCTGAGTTAGTTTGTCATAAAAAAAGCACATCCCTGTAAAGAATCTCACATAGACAAAAAAAGAAAAAAAAGCACTAAAGACCAGTTCACTGAAAGACATGCTTATTGAAAGTCACAAAATATAACTAGGGACATAATGTTAAATACCATAACACGCATCTCCGGCAAGATATAATGTGTAAAGCCTGTAATCCTTTAAAATAACTAGAATCTTGCCACACACTGATGCCAAAAATGTTCACTGAGTCCATAATTATAATAGTTCACTACATTGGCTAACAGGTTAGTACAAAGGGCTAAGGCTAAAAGCTGATAAAGTGTAGACGAAGCTTTAATTTCCTCACTCTTAATTTGTATACTGGGTGGGTCTGTGTAAACCTCTTAACCAATTAGTTGGTGTTGCTAGGTCAGACTTGAAAAGTGGTATTTTTAAATAGTGGGCTTATCTATTTATTAAATAAGATGTCTTAAAGAAAAAAATATGTATGTAAGCCTGTAACTACATCCCTTCCAGCATCCACACACTGACAAATGCTCAATGCAGCAATTCAAGTTAAGAAATCTGATCATCCTTTGACACCAATGTTGTCAGTGATGACTGTGATTCAAACTCTAAGCTATTTTTCACATTCTAATAACAAATAGTAGACTGAGTTCACCCACAGTGTGACAGCATGTTTTCAAGTATGCAGGGCAAACTTCACCACTGACAGCCCAGTGTAATTTTGACGCATGCTGATCAAGATCTCCCAGTCCCCATTTTAGGAGGTAATGACTGTGGCCTAAAGCTCTTGCCTGCACATTATAAACAACCTGTGGGCTTCCTGATCATTGCTCATAGATCTAAATATAGCAAATCTCTACTGTTTTTACATCAAAAAATCATTCAAAACTAAATAATTTAAGCAAATGCCCTTACAGCTTGGTAAATCTTTTCAGACAACTTTATAGACACAATACAACTGAACAAACACTGCACCAGTATTCACTATATCCATATGCTCTGTCTGCATAGTCTTCTGAGAATATTCTGCTAAACCATTTAAATAATGGAACAAGATGAGATCCAGTCAGAAATGCTGAAGGCACTGGACATTTTTGGGGTATTGTGGTAAACATGGTTTTCAGTATTGCATAACAGGTTGGGACATTACCTCTTGACTGGTAAAGTGAAGATATTGGTCTTCATTTTCTAAAAGGGAGACAGAAGGCTGCCCTTCATTTATAAAGTGATCAGCCTCCTCACATTTCATGGGAAAACATCCACAAGGGTTTTGAAAAGTAGACTTTGTCCAGCTATCTGCCATTTTGGCTTCTCATTCAGGAGTAATAGCATGGAATCCATCTCAGCGATGGAACAGTTCTTTCTCCTTGCACAGATACTGAGGATGCCATAAGAGCTTGCCAGGGCTGTCTACATGCATTTTGTGGACTTGGACAAGGCATATGACAGTGTGTGCAAGCATATTTCATGAGAAGTGCTACAAAAGTATGGGATCCTAGAGACACTGCTGATTGCTATTTGGGGGGGCTGTTTACTAAAACAAAAAAATGGCTTGAAGACAAAAATATTTATATCAGCCTATAACTATATCCCTTCCAACATCCACATACCGACAAATATTCAAATGGAGCAATCCAAGTTAAGATAATTTAAACACCCTTTGATGCCATCATTGTCAATGATGACTGTGATTCAAAAGTATGGGATCCCAGAGCCACTGCTAAATGCCATTTGGTCCCTGTATGTTAGAAGTAAGAGCTGTATCTGCATTCTGCTGTTAATCCCAGTATTTCAAGGTGGAAGAGAGTGTGAGTCATGCCATTCTACCTGTTTGTAATTTGTATGGACTTGACTCAAAGCCCATGTCTAGAGAAAAGATACTGTGGGGGTGTAAGGCTTGTATCTTTGTTTGCAGTTGAAGTCACCTTAGCGTCAAGTGACTGTGACCTCCAATAAACAATGCAGTGACTCTTTGCTAAATGTGAAGTAGATGGGGTAAAAATTAGCAACTCCAAATTAGGTATAACAGTTTGTTTCTTGAAATAAAGTGATTTTCATCTACACACAAGATGGAAGCAGCTACCTCTGGTGAATTCTTGCAGTTAATTTTGGATATCCAAATTGAGTCAGGGTGGTTGTTATGCACCCTTGATGTAGCGCCTCTATATACAAATATTCCCCATTGGGCAGGTTTGTTGGCTCTTGAACATTGGCATTATCAAGCCCAGCTCTATCCACCAGGCTTCAATACATTTCTTATTGGCCTTGCCGAACATGTTATTACTAAGAATACTTTTATTATCATGGGAAATGTTTTTGGCAGGTTCAGGGTACAGCTATGGGGGCTTTTGCCCCCATATATGCTGACCTATTTATGGCCTATGTGGAAGAGCAATTGATATATGATGTAACTCATAACCTATACCCTGGGGAAATTGATATGTGAAGATGCTACCTCAATGATTGCTGGATGGTTTGGAAAGCTGATGAGAGATACTTGTGTGAATTTATGGAATACATTAATGGTAATAAGTGGGGGATCCAGTTTACTGTCAATTATGATGTTCATCAAATAACCTTCTTGGATGTTCTCATCTCCAGGAACTCAGACCATACTCTGGATACCCAAGTCTTCCGCAAGTATCCACAATATAACTCATTATTACAAACCTCCAGCTTTCACCTATCCCATGTTACATGCACAGTTTTTGCGCATTAGACGCATTTGCTCCCATCCTCATAAATATGAAAGTTACAAGTTGGACCTTATTAACAGGTTCAAATCCCATGGGTACAAAACAGACACGATACTTTCAGCCAGTAAATTTAAATCTTCCATTAATAGGAATAATCTTTTGATATATATTTTTAATGTCCTAAACAGCAGAGGCCTCCAAAGCAGACACCCAAACAACTGCTACCTCAAGACACCCCACAAGCAACACATAAACCGCAAAAGCAGTGTGCAAAGCAGTCACAGCCCTTAAGGCCAAATACAACACCAAACATACTTGTCATAGGTGACTCCATAGTCAGACACACTGACGTCCCACTCACCAGGCTGAACAAGGAGAGGGTCACAGTAAGCTGCCTATCGGGTGCTAGAATCCACCACATAACACAAGCACTCGGGTCACTCCACGGCAAGTACAAATATGACACAGTCATTGTCCATGCTGGTGTGAACGACCTGAGACGTACCTCCCTGGACTACATGAAAAGAGACATAGAGGAGCTCTCTGATTATGTAGCCCAGGTAGGTATGACCCTGACCCTGAGCAGTATCCTTCCTTCACCAAGAATGATGCCACAATATAGAGACAAGATGATCAGCTTTAACAATTGGCTTAATGTCTGGTGTCATTCAAAGGGGATCCAGTGTCTGTCTGCCTGGGATGACATGCTTGACAAGCCATGCTGCTTCGCAAGGGATAGCTTGCACCTGTCACCCCTGGGATTCCAGATATTGGCTAAGGCTCTTGCCACCCCCATAGTGCCTTTTTTAGGCAAGGCTCAAATTCTAAACCTACCACCCTAGAAAACAAAAATGGGAAGAAACTGAGGGTAATGCTGCTCAATGCCAGAAGTCTAAATCTCAAAATGCACGCACTCGAGGCCCTTCTCAGTATGGAGAACATCGATGTCTGTGCTGTAACTGAAACCTGGTTCAAGGCTCCTGAGAGCACCCCGGCACTATTAGGTTTTACCTCATATCATGCGTTCCGGCCCCAAAACCCGGACCACACCACAAAAGGAGGGGGTGTATCCATATTCATAAAGGATACCCACACCTCCAGGTTGGTGGCAACGAACGAAGCTTCAGAAACCATCCAGGTGCAACTAACCATAGGCAAAACTGCTCTACAAATTGTAGCATGCTACAGGCCACGCTCTCAAACTCAGGAACCCCACACAGCCTTCCTGAAGACACTGGAGGGTATAAATGTATCTCCAAACACCATCATATTGGGTGACTTCAACTACTCGAATATAGACTAGGAACATTACTCAAGCCCTAACTTTCTAGCCCAACGGTTCCTGGAGTTCATAAATTCAAATGCCATGGAACAGCTAGTCACTGTTCCCACGAGAGGAGAAAATATACTAGATCTCATTATCACAAACATGGGGACAAAATACTCCACACCGGAAGTATATCCCTCATTGGTGAGATCTGATCATAAACTAATCTCACTGGAAATCCACATCCCGCCCCCACCCCAAACAAAAAAGACCACAGAAGAACTTCTCTAAAGCAAACTTCACACTACTCAAGACTGGTGTGGTATCATTCAAGGCCCCTGAGCCAGTGGAAACCACAACCCAAGCTGCGGAAGCCCTTACAAATGCCTTCTATGAACACCTCCAGGACTGCATGGATCAGGCAATCCCAAATAAAACCAAGACTCTTTCCACAAAGGGCAAACGACCAACCTGGTGGACCCCAGCCATTAACAAACTTTACAATAAGAGGAGAAAGCTATTACATGATAGAACAAAATCCATAAAAGGGAAGTCACCCCTGATCATTATTAGTAAAAAAATACGAGCACTCATAAAATCAACTAAGGCCAATTTTGAGAAAAATTGCCATGGATTCAAAGGACAATCATAAGGCCTTTTTCAGCTATGTTAGGAACCTGGGTGGAAACTCCCAGATATGCTCAGAATTAGTCCAAAATGATACAAAAATCACTGAACCCACAGACATTGCCAACATACTGGCAGACAGGTTCAGTGCAAACTTCACCCCCCTCTCCCCCCCTAAAGGAGAGATAACTATCCCAGCGGAGTGTAGCCTCCCAGACATCTCAAATGCGCAGGTGGAAGCTGCTCTCTCTAAAGCTAAAAACACAGCATCAATGGGACTGGATGGTGTCCCCGGCTGTGTGCTACACGAGCTAAATGAGGAATTAAACCGCACATAAGGCAGCTGTTTAATCTCAGCCTTACCACAGGATACGTGCCCAAGGAGTGGCGTACAGCAACTGTGGTCCCACTCCACAAAGGCGGTGCCTCTACGGACCCTGGTAATTACCGCCCCATAAGCTTAACAAGTCTAGTCTGCAAAGCTATGGAGAGGATCATAATGGAACTCATAAACAAAGATATAGGGGACTTGCAGACATTGGACCCGACCCAGTTTGGCTTCATCAAGGGAAGATCATGCCTTTTGAACTTGGTCGACTTCTTCGAAACAGTCACCAAGGCCATTGATGAGGGAAAGGCAGTCCATACAGCCTACCTTGACCTTGCAAAGGCTTTCGACACAATACCCCACTCGGGTATTGTAGAAAAACTTACCAGCTTAAATGTAAACCCATATGTCACAAGATGGGTTGCAAACTGGCTTAAGGACAGAACCCACAGGGTTAGAGTTGCTGGCACTATGTCAGACTCCAAGCCGGTCACAAGTGGTGTCCCACAGGGCTCGGTCCTTGGCCCCCTATTGTTCGGCATTTACTTATCAGAAGTACAGGCCAACATGGGAGGACTTTGGCTGACAAAGTTTGCAGACGACTGCAAACTGGGCGCCATAGTGGAAAGAGCATCGGACATGGATATCCTTCAGAAGGGACTCACGGAAACAGATAGCTGGTGCCTGAGCCATGGCCTGAAGTTAAACGCCAAAAAATGTATAGTCATACCCTTCGGGAAAAACAAGGTAACCCCAAGCTACCATATAGGTGGCAATCCACTAAGCACAGAAGAGGTTATCAGGGACCTGGGGACCCAGGTTGACAGTGGCCTTTCTTTTGACACTCACATTGCTAAAGTGGTTAGAAAGACCTTCTACATTGCCCACCTGATCATGAAGGGATTCACATCCAGATCTAGTGAGGTCATTGTTCCCCTGTACTCTTCACTTATCAGACCAATGATTGAGTACAATGCCCCATTCGGGATGTATCTCACCCGACATCTGCAGCAATTGGAGAGACCCCAAAAGTTCCTCACCAAAAGGATAAAGGGACTCCAAAATCTGTCATATCCTGCCAGATTGAAGAAACTCCAGCTCTATTCAGTCGCATACCATCTGCTCAGAGGTGACCTGTGCCTGACATACAAGGCCATGTCCAACCCGGAATTAATGGACATGCTCCACCTCAAAAAATCCAAATCCACCAAAACCACTAGAGCAAGTGACTTAAACCTTAGCACAGATATAAATAGGACATGCTGGAGGGATAGATTTATCACTCAGAGACTCCCTATGCTGTGGAATAAAATCCCAGTCCATGTGAGGCAGAGCACCTCGCTGGCTCTGCTCAAGAGAAATCTTGACCTGTGGATGGGAGATCGTAGGTTTACCCCGGGAATCATCTCTGTGTCACTGCTGGACAGAGGCACAACAAACTAATGGGCACAGTATTTTTTCATATAAGGGGTGGCGTAAGCCACAACAATTTGGGCTAGGCTTATAAATGCCTTAGGGCAGATAGCCTAGTATAAACCTATGAACCTATGAACCTATATATAGGGATAGACAACATCCAGGGTCATCTGAACTTAGACTGATTACCACCTACTGATGTAATACCAATGTTTTGTTAGACATAGTAAACAAACATTGGAATATATTGTTAGTGGATGATAGATTATATGTCTTCTTAAAAGATAAATGCCAATTTTCTTACCATAGGGGAAAAACCATGGGATCCTATTTTAATCACTATAAACAACTAGCTACCTGTACACTTTTTACATAGGACAGGCTTCTCACCCAGTTAGGATAAGAATATCTGAACACTTAAGTGATATTAGATTTTAAAAAAGCAGTAATGCATTATACAAACATTCCTTGACCCATTCTAAAGCATCTTTTAGGTTTACTATTACTGATAGGATAAGTGGGGACCAGGCTAATAAAATTGGTTGGCATAATATGCTTAACAAGAAAGAAAAGACGTGGATTATTAAGCTGGCAGGATTATTCCCCCCCGGGTATTAATGAACATTTATAACCAACCAATTATGGGGATTCTTTTTGTATCATGTGATGATCTTTAAGTATAATAGGCTTGTTTTTGTTACACAGACTTTACACTGAGGAGGGCTTAATAATTTTTGGGCCGAAACCGGTCTAGTTTGCCTATATATGCTTTAATAAAATATTCTTATTTTTAGGGACCTTACGCCTTTGAGTGCTAGCCTGTGTTTTTTGCACATCAGTAGTTTTGCCAGTTAATGGAGGGGTAGTTGAAGTCACCTAGTATGAGAGTGTTAGGTTGGACCCTAATATTCTCCAGGATGCTTAGGAACATGGAGTGTGAGTCTTGGGACATGGTTGGGTTCCTATAGCAGGCTATGACCTGAATCGCTGTCTTACCCAGTGTTAGCTGCATCTGAAGTATCTCAGATGCATTATGATGGGCTACCAGTCTGGAAATGTGCACATCCTTTATGAATACAGAAACACCACCACCTTTGGAACTTCGGTCCAAGTTCTGGGGCCGAAAGGTGTGGAATAAGTTATAGCCTGGTAGTGCAGGGGTGCTTTTTTGCTGCCTTGAACCAGGTCTCTGTTACAGCACTAATGTCAATGTTCTCCATTTTAAGGAGTGCTTCGAGCGAGTGCATTTTGAGATTTAGACTTCTAGCGTTGAGCAGCATGACCCTCAGATTGCATTTGTTTGTAGCTGTTACGGTAGTAATTTAGTCTTTGGAACACCGCCTAAAAAAGGCATTATAGGGGTGGCAAGAGCCTTAGCCAGTATCCAGAAGCTCAGGGGTGACAGATATAGGCCATCTCTGGCAAAGTATAGAGGTTTGTCAATCATGTCATCCCAGGCAGACAGATACTGGATCCCCTTAGAATGACACCAGTAACTTAGCCAATTGTTGAAATCAATAATTTTCTTCTTGTACTGTGGTATCATTCTGGGTGATGGTAGAATGCTACTCAGAGCTAGCGTCATACCCACCTGGACTACAAAATCTGAGAGCTCCTCCATGTCTCTTTTCATGTAGTCCAGGGAGGTACATCTTAGGTCATTCACACCCACATGTGCAATGACATATTTGTACCTGTTGTTGAGGGACCTGAGTGCATGCATTATGTGTCAGATCCTGGTGCCTGACAGGCAGCTGACTGTTACTTTCTCCTTATTCAACCTAGTGAGTGAGACATCAGTGTGCCTCACTATCAAGTCACCTATGACTACTGTGTTGGGCATGCGTTTTTGCCTTAGGGGATTTGCTTGGTGGCACACTGTTTAGAAGAGTTATGTGTCTCATGATTAGTGTTGTGTTGTGGTCGAGTGCATTTCTGCCTTGGAGGTCTCCACTGTTTGGGTAGATTTTTATTGAGAGCCTAAGCGAAGGTGGGTGTGTGGTTTGTGCTTTTATGTGAAGACAGTACTGGTGTGTGATCTGGAGGGCTATGTGTTCCATATGGTGTGGTGCAAGTGTTGACCTTCTCCTCTTGACCAGCTATTCCAGTCAAGGCTGGAGAGTGTGTGGCTTCCAATTTGGATATATAAGTGCATCTCTCACAAGTCTGAGTGCTGGGAAGTAAGAGGAGAGGGTTGTCAGTGTACATGAGGCAGTTGCTACATTGCCTCAGGATACCCAAGTTCACCAGGTTAATAGGAGAAAGCACAGGGAACTGACCTTTAGACATGCCTGGAGGGAGGGCATTAATAATAAGCACTGGAGCTCTTTCCTTGTAGAATGTTTAGTGCTGGTAACACTTCTGTGTGCTACAATAATTGCTACAAGAAGTCTGGTAGAGTGCTAAACAAATAAGCTAGTAAAAGTGTAGGAGAGGAGAGAACTAGCAGATCTAATTTAAAATTGAAGAGCAGACTTTGGCACTGCTTAGAAGCTTACAAACAGTCCCGGATACAGCAAATCTGTACCTGGACTAGACTAGTTACAGGAAAGGTGGGAAACAAGCAGAAATGCAGGCTTCTAAACCAGAAAGTTGCAAGAAATGGAAAAACTGCCCAAACGGCCAATAATTTTTTGAAATTTAAAAGGCTCTTCTTAATAAAATAGGGTTCATTACCTACTATCTTAGCCACCTCGTCACAACTCCTTAAAAATTTCCAGTTACTTTTTTCAATGTTTTTAATGTCCCCAGAAAGCTCATTATATACAATTACACAAGCCCTCTCAAAACAGGAAACTTGCCCTGATGTTAAGAGCTATTCTTTAGTATCTAAACCAAGTTCTTCCCCCAAAAGAGATGTAAATTTGGTACCCCATTAGTTGGTCATCTCTCCAAAAATTTCTTGAAGCACAGGTTTTGGGTTTCCTGTCTCCATAAACATTCTTTTCAATAAGTTCATTTCATTTTCCAAATCACTGTAACAAGAAGTCATTCTGGTAGCTCTTATGCACTGTCATCTAATGAGGTTTTTCTTAAAAATAAAGGGGTGTGAATTAGTGTAATGTAATTAAGAATTACTGAAAATAGGTTTTCTATAGATCCTAGTTTTAAAAACCATCGCCTGTGTTTTCTTCCTGAACATCTAAATAATTAATTGATGTTCAATTAAAAGTAAAAGTGAATGTAAGAAAAAATAAGAGTTGTAGAAACATTTGATAAAAATGTTTATTAATTTATCTGTCCTGAGCATGAAATAAAGATATCATCTAAACATCTTAAATATAATTTAATACATTTAAAATAATCAGAAGAAAAGATTTTACTTTTCTCCAAAGCCAGTAAAACTACATTAGCATAAATGGGGGTACAAGCAGCCCCCATTGATACTCCCTTGATTTGTTTCAAAACATCTCCCTCAAAATAAATAAAATTATTACTGAGCAATAAATCTACCATATCAAGTAAAATTCTAACACCTTCTGCTGAAAAAAAATCACATTCAATAAGGGTCTCTAAAAACAATTATAGCTCTTCTTCAGTAGGGATAGAGTTAAAAATATGCACAATGTCAATAGTTAAACAAAACTGTTTGTTCTCAAATATTTGTTGTCAATCTCCTTAAAAATTCCACAAATCATTTAGCAAATGTGTTTCTTGAACATAAATAGGTTTTAATGTCCTGTCTACATAAATACCTAATACCTAATGGATGTGTTTTAGAACCGCTTGCTGAAGCTATATGTCTGTATGGTGGAGGAACCACATCCTTGTGTACTTTGGGAATCCCAAATATAGTAGTGATATATGGTTTGTCAACTCTTAAAAAATTGGATACCTCCAAAGTAAATTTTTCCTCCATAAAAAGTTCCACTAAAAAAGTCTATATTCATATATACTAACTTAACGTCATTCCTTGAAACAACAGTAAACCATTTTGAGTTGTACAAAATGTCAGACGTACTACTAATATAGTCAGTAGTGTCACAAATAACTACTCCCACTCCCTTATCTGGTTTCATAATTCAAATAGATTTGTCTCTAATCAGGGAATTCAATGCTACAGCTTCATCCTTATTTTAGTTGCATTTTCTACGTCTATTTCTAATTTAAAATAATTTAAAAGAAAACACACATTCAAATCATAATAGAAATAATAATAATTCTAATGTAATCAATGTCTTTTGCTTAATTGTTTATTAAAACAAGACATATTCTTCTATTTTACCTGATTTATATAACATTTTAATACAATATTAAGAAGTTTTAAATGCAAACCTTTGGAATCTTTTGTTGCAAGAAAGGACTAATTGTTTGTCCTACAATGTCAAATTAATTTTGTTAAATTTAGTAGATGGTACTTTATTTCTAATGTTAAAAATATTTACATTATAGATCCTTTTCATGCCTGATAGACTCAAATATATATAAAACAGTAATTCATGATCTTGGAGATGTAATGGAATTTGTAGTACAGGTTAGAAACACATTATATATGATTGTTCTAGTCTCTTACTTTTTTGAGGAAAAAATAATACATTTTTTCAAGTAGTTTGGACAGATTCTTACTCTCAAGAGGCTTAGTTCTTTTTAATTCACCAATACCAGGCTTCCTGAAGAAAATTCAACATTACCTACTGTGGACCATCCTAGCAGTAGTTAGAAAGATCATCACAAGGCAAAGAAAATCTTCAGACTTTTCACACCTTGAAGAAATCATCATTCTTTTAAGAAATCTATTGATTAAAGAATATGAAGTAAAGAAAAAAGTCTTCTTTTTCTTTGACAGTCTCCAATACATGAACAAAAGTCCAAATGTTGATAGAAACATTGGATTTACCGAATGATTAAATGTATCTATTTATTTAAAGTAATTTGGATTATATTAGAATTTGATATCTACAATTATAATTTATGCATATATGCAAATATTGCAAATAGTTTTTTATGATTTCTCTATGATACCAGCATTCAAAGATCCATAAACTGTTGTAATCATTTGCAACATAATGTTGTAGTAATTTAATTTCAGAGCCAGAATACTCCAGGTAGAAATGTACATATCTGCAAGTCACTATTTAAGAAAAAAGAAACAAATATTTATGGTATTTCAAAACTTCTACTAATGCACTGACTGGTAGGCTCATTAGTTTATAATTGTATTGTTAAATAAATATTAGTCACTCAAGAGCAGTGAAACATGTTTTCTTTGCTTTTATTTTCATAGAAAATATATAAGTGGTAAATGGAAACAAAAAGTATAGCAATTCATTTGGGGGTCTCCCATGGTTACATTCAGAAAGGTCAGTGGTCACTCTGTGACTGGCTGCAGCTAGGTGTCTCACAGATGGCTAGCTTTCTCTAACAAGGTATTCTGTATTCCACAATATGATTGCCACTTAGAAACTCATAAAAGAGAGCAACACTGCTTAATCAGTACAAGGGACAGTGCCAAGTATACCACACAAGTACAAACTATCAGCTCAGCAATAATAATGTCAAGGAAAGTATTCAGCACCACTGTGTCTTTACTGCATGGTCAAACAACTTTAAGTAGCAGGCCATACTTGGGTCTATATTACCAGATCAAAATTTTAGTTAGTTGAATAACTAAAGATCAATCTGGTAATATCGAAATCTAAAAACCACGAACTGACAATTTCATGCAGGGAAAGAATTCCCTTGGCCACATAAAAAAAAAAAAATCTTTTAAACCCAAATCAAGTGGGGGGATTCACCCCCACACCCCTTAATGTGGGGGGCTGTGCCTCTTACACCCCCCCTAACTAAATATTCCAACTCTGAGATCACTCTACATTGGAGAAAAGGGCATAATCCACATAATGGTGAAGGGAATTATTTTCCTGTGTGAAATCAGACGTTCACGGTTTTTGGATTTTAATATTACCAGATTGATCTTTATTTATTTGACTAACTAAAGTTTTGGTGTGGTAATACAGACCCCCATATTTATTGCCATTATATAAGATGATCTTAGCCAGTGATGTAGCTACTTGTAAAATTTGTAAGTTATGGTAGGCTTCATTTTTTTGCATACTAGTTTGCCCAGATAAAAGATCATATGTGCTGTATGTTTTACCAGGAATAAGTTAAATAAAAAAAAGGGTTTGTGAGAGTCCACAAAGAAAATAATTATGCCTGGTTCCATAAATAAAATGTGAGTTTTATGTCATCAGCATCCATAACTGTTATTCTAAAACAGTGCAATTTTTAAAAAGGAACTACATTTAAAACTGCTAAAGCAAGTAGGAAAGCATTTTTATAGAGAGGCTTTAGCGGTGCAGCCCACATACTACCTCTAGTGGAATACTTCAACTATGAGATTTTTATATCTCAGGAAGAGAAAAAATACCCAAGATGTCACAGTCTTGATGCTTAAATACAAAATCCTAGAGTCACACATTAGTGATCACAAACTGTATCATTAGTGTGCCATATTTAAGTCTGGATGCTATACACTTCTTTTTTTACTACATATTCAGTTACAGGCTTGTACATGCAATTTTTAGTATATGTACTACCTGATTATGTTCTATTCTCTTCAGTGGGTGGATTGCTTGAAGTTCCTGGAGTTCACCTGAATTTGGCTAGCATCAGTGAGTTTTAGTAGCTACCCCACATCTTTGGAACTCATAATCTTGTGTTATTAAATATGTTTCCTGTATTTCTTGTATTTTGCTTTGGGATTTTAATAAAGTGCATCATAAGTAAAATATTGATAAAATTAATATTTCAGCATGCCAACTCTGTTGCCATTCCATATATAATGCACGGGGTTTACTTCAAAGCGTCAAAACCCTACATACTCGAATCCCACTTCATTGAGACAAAAATAGCAAAACCTTACTTACTCGAATGACCACATCATTGAAAATGATGCCTGGGAAAGGATATGGATCTTCAATGCTGTCTGAGTGATGGCATGCTACTTGACATAACATGATTCGATCAGAACGTAGGTTACTCTGTACTTAGACTTTTTTTTTTTTTACATGTCGGGCAAATTCTAGTGTAATTGGACAAAATGAATGCACCAAGGGCTGGAATCCCCAACCTGCATTTGCTGGAAATACCTTGCCAAAAACACAATTTTTAAATGGTTTTGCAAGCAGGAATCACCCTGCATCCCCCAATGTGGTGAGGCAAGCCACCCCAACCCCCCCCCAAATGTGTATATTCCAACTCCATGGTTACACCTATTCAAAGAAGAGGGAAATTCCCCAGAAAATGCATCACTGTCAGTACAACTTGCTGACAATGACTTGCTATGTAGAAACTCTGATTGTCGGTGAGTTGAACCTTTGGCAACTGAAGATCAAGCATTCAAGCCTCATCCGCCAGTAGTTTACCCATTGTAGCTGTATGACTGGACTGAAACGTGTTGTTTTTCTTCACTATGAAGTTACAGTGTCTTGGAGGAAGAAAAGGCAGTATTTATTTATCCATTTATTTATTTATGTATTTATTTTGCATCATTTAATGATTGGCCTTTATCTGAGTTACAGTGACATTAGAGTAAGACTTTATAACTAAGAAAGGGTTGGTGGAACACTTGTCTTGCCAGTGCTCTTTGGTGGGAAATCTGCTGTTACCTGACTGCATTTGTTTTGGTCTTTTAACATGTTTTTTTTTTTTGTTTTCATTTGTTATGATCACTGTACATACTTTGTAAAAAAGCACTATTTCTGCTTTACATTTGGGCATGTTTAACTACCCTGTTTAGGCCCGCAGAGTGTATGTTATATTCTCTAGAAAATGCTGATTTCCCTAAACTTATTCTACAAACAACTGTAATGTTTCTATATTTTTCAACTTTTTGCTTTAATCTGTAACCCGAAACAGAACCAGAAAAAATCCACTGGGATCAGTATTCTACTCCAGTTAACATACAAGCAACCAGCCAAATAAACAAACAAACAAACAAATGCTCCCCAGTTTGTTGGTTTCATGCTATAATGACTGAGTAAATGTACTTTCAATTAGACTTAGCAGAGCCATTAAACAAAAGCTTCCTTCTGACTCCACAAAGAAAACAACTATGCCTAAGTAATGCATGCGTCTTATACTATTATCTACTCAAATTTAGGATCATATTTAGCATTTTAGTCTACATACTGCATAGTCAATTACAGATGTAGGACATGTGCTATAGACATAAAGACAGTTTGTATGTGTGTCTGTTATTACAAAAAAAATCTACTAGGATCTTAGGACACATTAAAGTGTAGAATGCTAACTGCTCTTGAGAGTAACAGCACATCTTGCCTTCTATCTTGGATTGTACTAAAACTCTTAAAAAGGGTAGCTGACCTGCTGTTCTTGTGAAAATAATCAGTATGTATTAGAATAAAAGCAATTTTGAATTAGGTGTTGAATGTTATGTCAGGCTTCAGGAAACTTTGTAGTCTACCGGAAGTAAAAACTATTCATAAAAGAGGCAAAAAAATGATTAATCTCAAAAGTCATGAAAGAATGCAAGCTTCCTGTACTTTACTAAGGCTCTGTGTCCCTTGAAGAGGGCAAACAAGCTCTAACGTGAAATTTCAACTTACTTGTCAAGTCTCAACTCAGAACGTGTTAAATGTATTACTCATATTGTTACTCTTGTGCAGATCTTAATACATTGGCATGATTTCACGATGAATGTGTGTTATGATTAATGATGTAAAAACACAGAAAGCTAAGATAATGAGTCAATTTTTGCTTTGAACAGGAATTCTACTGATTAGCTAAAACTGTTGCCTCAAGACAGAATATTCTTAATTAACAATAAATATTTCAGTCCTGACATATCACTAACATAGGTTATGATACATATTTTTTAAATAATAGAGATGGACAAATAAAGGAGGATAAATAGTATAAAGTAAGTATAATGTTATTTCTCATAAGCTCTACCCAATGTATGTAACTGGCCTTAAAATCACTTCAACAGTAAGTCTTTGTCCTGTCACTGAACATGTAACTACACTTCGTTTGATCATTTACATCCTTTGAGACATCAGACATTGTGAGACATAAACCACTGGTGACTAATGAAGTAACCTAGGAAGAAGGTACTGTTGGTATGTACATGTCTAGCCATAGCAGTAGCTTGGCTTTTAAACAGAGGTAAGCCCATCTTGTTGACTAGAGCAGTGGTAAGTTATTCATTAGAAGGCAATTTCCTGAACAACTGATGTGGATCACTTTCTTGCTGTAAAACATCTGCCAGATGGTTACCTCAGAGTAGAGAGTTTGGGGATTTCTTGGTGGGGCAAAGGCATAGTCCCTCATCTTCTGTAAGTGCATAACTTATTCTTTCTTTTTTACAAGAGAGTTTCATAAGCAAATCAAAATAATACACTTAACCAAACATGAGGAAACAGTCCAAGAAAGTAGACTAATAACCAAAAAACACTGGATTGAAGGAGACAAAGTCTCCACTCTTTATTGGCACACAAAAAAGCTTCATGCCCCACCAAATAATGCGTTTTCGTCCGAGCACCTCCCAGACTTCATCAGAAAATACACCATAATGAAAATGCCCCATATAAATACAACTCAGCTCACATAAAGACATACACCATAAATAGTACCTAAAAATAAAAATACATGGTGTCGTAAAAACTTTTAAAAATATGTATAAAAAACACATAACCTACAAATAATACACTGGTTATGCAGACCCTAGCACTGAGTATATACTGAGGTAGACATACATATATTTTAGAAGTGCTATCACTGTATCTATATCAAAATGCATAGTTAAATCCCACTATTAGAAATAAATCATTATATAATAGCATAACCACTTCAGGGCTGTATGCTATTTTTTTTAAATATCAGTCTTAGGATAACTCAAACACTTTATTTTGCTTTGTGCTTTAATATGCCAAAGGGCTAATATTACTAAACAGGCACCTGAATGATCCCTGAAATCAGTCCTTGTGTTCAGTAAGTTAACCCTTAAGAAATGTAAATAAATAAATAAGCAGAAAAAGAAGCAAGGAATTAAATAAATCTGTAAATAAAACAAGTAGACAGTAATACATACGTGAATGTTTTTGCTTAAATACCATGCATCAAAGAGTCAAGCAATCAGTGTAATAGGGCATCATCAGACAACCCGTGGCGGAAATTACATAGGAATAAGAGAGGTACTAATTGTCTCTTTGTGAGAGTAGCTGACGTCGAACAGACTACCAAATTACATTAAAGTGAACACTAGTTTAGACATTTTTTTAAGAACAGCTTGGTCACTTATGGGAATGATTGTTCTGGTATATTGACAGGTTAGAAGGGCATTATCGTCTGTGCCAGAAATATCTGTATGTATGTATGCATATATGTACATATGTTTGTATGTATGTAAACAATACTCTGGTAAAGAATAAAACCTTTCCTCAAAACTACAGAAGATGACAAATATACATGTCTGATGTCAGTAAATATAATATCTGCACATTATAGTATGGCATACTCTAGGGAAATGAATGTTACATCTATAAGATTAATGAACACTTTACACCATGTCAATAACATATGGTCTTTTTTTTGAAAATCCTGTAGAGCTACAGTCTGTGAACCAACGCAAGGTAGAAATATTGTTCAATGGAACTGCTATCAATTAGAATGCACAATGCTTTTAAAGCACTGACTATATGATACATTAAGGTTATAATAACACAAACGTCTGTCCCATCTACCTGAGTCGGTACTAGCTCCAGTGGATGAAAAGACCTTACAATACTTACTCTAAAAAAAGCAAGGAGAATCTCCCTAGTGTCATGACCAAATTTAATTAAGTCAGTATGAATACCACCTCAAGGACTGCAGACCTCTCCTGTAAGTAGGCCAATGTCCAGTGGACTGACCAGTCAACAAAAGAAAATAAATAGCATATGCAATTGTGTTCCACAGACTGCTGGTGTTGCAGAAGCAACATTTTCTTGAGCAGTATTTTGACTACAGAAGACAGGGAATTAATGAGATTAAGTTATTATTCTTGCTAAATGTGCACTTTTTATGAAACAAAAAATACTTTGATCATGCCTACTAAAAGCAAATTAAATATATTAAAGATTAACACAAATGCATACTTACCACATTTTCCAAAAATGCTTTATTCATAACTATAGCTAAGCTCATATTATAAACCCAACTTTCGTAGTTCCGATTAACAGTGTGCTCCAATGGAAGGAAATCCTGTATTATACAATGACTGGCCATTAACATTCAAAAATGAGCATATACCAGCAGCAAAAGTCTAGTCATTAAAGTATCATTGAGTGGCCAGACTTTTTTTTTTTGTAAGACTTTTCCAAATGAAGTATGGAACAAAGTATTAAATCGGTAAGAAAACATTTAAGTTCTATTTCTGAAAAACCTACAGTACATCACTGTCAATTAGCATTAGGCTATGTTCAAATGGAAGTATTAGAAGTTGTAGGAAGTAAAATATTACAAATACGAGTTATGAAGGTCATGGAAAGAAAATAAAAGATGAACTAGACAGTCTAACTACTGTTCTACACAGTAAAATGCAACAAAACAACAGGGAAATGTACATTTAGTTAATGACACAAAAATATGCCTACACAGCAACTAGAGACTATTGTGAAAATGTATGCTATTGGGAGATGGTGTCTACAATATATAAAGGACCGCCGCCACCACTCCCAACAAGGCAAGCAAAACCTGCTTAGAGGATGGTCACAATGAAGGAGAAATTCTTTGTCGTGATCAAAGTCCCATTTACCATCAGAAGACTACCGTTTAAAAAAAAAAAAAAAAAAAAAAGCAACAGAGATCATCCTTTCTCCATTGCTTGCCTTCTAAAGCAGTGATGTACTGTGTAAGCCTGGGAATGTAAGTCCTATATGCATGCGCAGTACATCAACAAAGCAGCGAAATCGGGAAACAATCCAGAAGAACATAATGGCGCCATTATACAAATTATTTAAGAAAAGTAAGTCATTTTTTTCTTTAATAATGTCATTGCATAATAGCAATAACTGACTCCATGGTGTGGTATATTGAAGATTTACCCACGGTTGTCATTGTTTAATCACTCAGGCTTCACCCTCGTGATTAAACCACACCAACAATGGGTAAATCTTCATTATACAACTACCCCCCATTAATATTCAAAAACATGCACGCTGATTGGTCAGCATGCATGTTGTAAATCAGAGTTATAGTAATGGAAAAAGGTCCGGTCGCCCGGACTTTTTCCATTACTATAACTCTTTTTTCTCACTGTTTTGCTATGTTAAACTCCTTTAACATAGCGAGACAGTTTGTAAAAAGCAACAGAGATCTTGCTTTCTCCATTGCTTTTTTCAAAACTGTCTCGCTATGTTAAATGGGTTTAACATACCGAGACAGCCTTAAAAAAAGCAACGGAGATTCTCCGTTGCTTTTTTTAAAGCTGTCTCGCTATGTTAAACCCATTTAACATAGCGAAAACAGTTTGTAAAAAGCAACGGAGATCTTGCTTTCTTTGTTGCTTTTGCCCACAGTTCTGATGTACTGCGTAGTCATACGCATGCGCAGTCCATCAGAACTGCCGCAGAATACCAGACAGCGGAAGGGCAGCAAGGAGGCATTATACAATGCCATTATTTAAGAAAAGTAATTATTTTTTTTCTTAAATAATGTCATTGTATAATAGCAATAACCCACTTCTGGGTGTGGATAATGCTGGATTTACCCACGGTTGGCTTTGTTTGGTAACTCGGGCTTCGCCCTCGTGACCAAACCACACCAACCGTGGGTAAATCCAGCATTACCCACACCCAGGCGTGGGTTATTGCTATAATATACCACAGCCATGTCAGCAGTTATTGCTATAATAACTCCTACTGGAACATTTATAAACTATGACATTTACACAAATAATCTGATCTATTGTATAATGTTTCAATATATATGCACATTTCCAAACAGATAAATACAAGTCATAAGAAAATTATTATTTTATGGTGTTAGCCCCAGCATGAATGTTTACAATGTTTACATATAAGAAGTGGAAGGTATGCAATATTATCAACTTCAAACAAGAGATCGAGGGGGTGCTGGGGGGCTTCCCTCCCCTGCTAGCAGTGTTTAGGCAAGTGTTTGTTGTTTTTATACATATATGATTATGACTGCACAGGAAAAGGTATCACATGCATATTGATAATCAGCATATTTCTTAAATAAATTCATAATGCTGCCAATGTTGTCTGCTGTAAAAAACATGACAACTCAAGTCAACAACCAAGCTCTAATGTAGCTAATATGCATTTGTACATGTCAGATGGCTGGCATTTGTATATATATATATTTTTTTTTTCCCCTCAGGCTAAGATAATCTTCTCACACTATTACTACTGTACTTCTCTTAAACATTGTTGATTTCTTCCACTACAACTTATTTTATTTCCCTGTGAACTCTGCATAATATATTTGTTTACTACCAGTGTTGCCCCATGTACCACTTTGTGTGTACAACTTTTTATAATTTACTGCGGCCCATTGTGCCAGTCTATGGCTGAAAAGGTTTGGGTGACCAACCCACTAATCGATTATCAAATTAAGAGAACTCAATCAATCAATCAATCAATCAATCTCATGAAAACTCCAAACACACCAACTAATATTGTATAAAAAACTACAGTTGAGTGAATTTGAAGTTTTTTGGTTTTAGTTCCATAAGCTAATAGCAACTTCTCACTAGATTTAGTATGAATCTTGGTCTTTTTCTGTTTATTGAATTAAGTTTTGCATTTGCTATGTATTGGTATTATAATAGTTAAGTTATTGTCCAGTTTTAGCAAAGCTGTAATAATAAACACCCACAGTAAGTGTAGTGTTATTTAGCCATCTTATGCACAGCCAGGTACTGATCTGTTTGTAATGTTATACAATTTTGAAAATATGACACATACAACCAGTATGAAACACGTTTAACTAGTAGTATCTGTAAAGTGTTTCCATCTTGAGACTGTCTCAATACAGCTTCCTCCAGTTGTTGTTGGTCTTTTTGACTTTTCCCGGTTAGGGGTTGCCACAGCGGAACTCCGGTCCACTAATGACTGGCAGTAGATTTTTATGGTGGCGAGTTGCCAGTCCGACGCCCAACCTTCAGCGAAGGCACAGCCATTCACGCATGTCTTTCGAATGCCACTCGACCGCAGGGAGGACATGCAGACTCCACACAGAAGGCACTCCAGCCAAGAATTGAACAGGAGAACCTCTTGCTGTGAGGTAACAACTCTACCGCTGCACCACCGTGGCTTACTATTGAAATAAATGTCTTTCACATTGAGCTATGACTTCAACATTATCATCATCAGCAGCAGCAGCACCAGCAGCAACCCCCCTTTTTCCCACTTTTCTACATGTGGTCATCGGGGTGATACATCAAATGTTGTCACCTCTCTCTCCTACCTTTTTCAACAGACTGTCACGGTCTTGTCACATGCAACCCATCCATCTTGGTGAAGACATCCTCGTTTCCTCTTGTCTTCCTCCTGTTTCTTCCAAGTCATCTTCACCTAATCATCTTTGGCTTTCCTGCACATGTGCTTGAACCACTGTAATCTGTTCTCTTTGGTCTTGTCTGCAATTGAAGTTACTTGGACTTCTGATCTGATGTCCTTATTTCTTTGTCTGTCCCACAGTGTGCCTCTTACCGCCTGTCTCAGGCACTTCATCTCTATCACTTATATCTTCCTCAACTGCTCTGCCTTCACTGCACAGGTTTCCGTATTATACTGTAGTACTGTTTGCACCACTGTTTTGTACACTTATTTTTCAGCTGACGTTCTGCACCAGCTCTTTTGATTATAGCTTTCACCACTTCATTCAGACTTCCATTCTCCTTGGCCACCCTTTCTAGATTATAGGGTCATAGCTAAGTACTAGATTAAATGCCCTTGTGAGCTGTTTTAAGCATAGACAATTTCTCTTTCAAAGGTGAGAATCAAACTCTCCATCTTGTGTCTGTGAGGTAAGCACTTTTACCATTATGCCATGCTTCAGCCCTCTGATGTTGTTAACCTCTTCCACTATTTCCCTTCTATTGCAGTTTTCATCTTTTTTGATCTCTTTCAGTAACTGCCATGATAACTGTCTTGTCTGAACTCAGTTTCATTCCTTGTGCCTTCAGTTTTGTATTGCACCTCCTGTCATTTGCTGAAGTTCCTGTTCAGAGTCTGCTTGTAATACCACACTGTCTGCATACATCAACATTGTTGATTTGTGCCCCAGACCTGTTTGCAAATGTAATCCACCACCAGTATGAATAACAGTGGGCGCAGAGCTGAATTCTGATGTACACCCACTCTCAATGGGAATTTCTTTGTGAGTCCGAACACTGTTCATGCTTGTGTTATTGGGTCCTTATGCATGTATCCTTCTATCCATCCATAATCCGTTTTTCCCATTTTTTGCACATGGGGTCAGGTGTCACTTCAACAGTGACAATCATGTAGAGCCAAGGTTCACACTGCCAGATGGCCTGCACTAATTCTGACAATGGTTCCAGGACTTCAAACCATCACTGGACTGCCCACATCACCTTTCTTGGGACCTTGTTATTGCTTTCTTCAAGTCTAAGAATGCCTAGCTGGACTTTTTCCTCATCTCCAGCTTCTTGTCTCCTGCCTGTCTGAGTACATACTTTGGGGTGGCTGTGCTGCATCCTGATCTGAGTCTGATTTGCTCATCTATCATCTCATTTTCTATTCTGCTTATTTACAATCACTCTTTCCAGTTACGTGACAGGAATTCAATATACCTATAATGCCCATACTCATGAATGTCCCCTTTGTTTTTCTACACTGGCATTAAAATGTTTGTTCTCCAGTTATCTGGGATGCACCTTTCTCTCCATATCAGTGTTAGTTCCCTCAGAAGCCTTTCTCCCCTAACTCATCCAACATCTTAATAACATCGGCCCTGACCTCATCTGAGCCAGCTGATTTCTCTGACTTCATTTTCCTTAGGGCTACTTTCATTGTAGGATGTGTTTGGAGCAGTACAGATTCTGCTTTTTTTTTTTTCATTTAGAAGATGCAGGAAGTACTCCTTCCATCTGCCTTTGATATCTTGTGGACTGATGAGTAGACTACTGCTGGCATCCTTTACAAATGGTGTCTCATGATGACTATCTTCCTTAGCTTTCTGTCTTTGTTTTCTTTGTGACATCTGCTGAGTCACATTCCAGAAGCTGATAGAGTGTATCTGATGCCTTGCTCTTTCCTATTGCAACTGCTCTCTTAGCCTCTTTGTTGGCCAGCCAGTATTCCTTCTTAACTTTGTCCATCTTTCCTGTCTTCCTCTTTTTCCTGTACTCTTTTCTTTTGATAACATCCTGGACTTATGCAATGAGCTATAACAAGCGATTATCAAATGCAAGGTTTCAGCAACTTTTTTTTTAATTTCCATCTCCTAGAATGAAGTTTTCTCTTTTGAGATGACATACCCATCCAGTACTGAAAAACAAGGTAATGAAAGGCTCAGGCAAAAAAACACAGCTAACCAATCAGGCATTCTACTAGTGCCACAAGACAAAAAATCTACACATTTCTAAAATAAACCCACAGTGACTATGACATAAATTCTATCACATCATATTGCAGAAAATAAATTATTTTTAAAAAAGCACACATCACAGCATATGGGGTGTATAGCTGAATATTTTATTGTTCAAATGTGCTATCCAATTCTGCGTAGCATACCTGCTTGGTGATAAGGATCCTAATTAAGTAGGTTCATGTAATGAAAACTGTATCTGTTTAATTCCCATCAGGTAAGTGTGACTGACCAGCATATGATACGGCTTCTTCAACTACACTCGTATAATGTTTAAGATTATTGACTTGGCCATATTGTGTTTAGCATTCCATCCATTGAATAAAATGACAAACTGAGTAGGTGGATATAAAAGATAACATGGCACTTATCAAAAAAAAAGTCACTGTCTTTGTCAAATTTCTCTTAGTAAGTACGAATACTACCTCGAGTGTCCTCTGAAAACAAGCTATGCCTAGTGGGACAAGCCTGATCAGAAAAGCTAAATAAATAATTAAACAAATAAATACATTAATGCAATTACTTATAAATATTTTGGTACTTTTATGCACAAGTGTGAACATGCAAGATGTTATCCAAATTCATATACTAGCATCAAACAATATGGCCGTTATTTAAAGACTGTGCCTTTGCAGTTCTGCAGCTGTGATCTGCAAACAGCAGTACTATGTAGCTATGCAAATCCTAAACTTTCAGGATGATAACGTAAATGTCGAAGACTTTTTATGAACACAACCCCCCCATCACAAAAGGGTAACATGCTTAATGCATAAGCAATAGGGGAACAGCTACTATGCTGTTAAGGGGCTTTACACATATGTGCATGAGTTTGATTCATAGATGTGAATCTATAATGAGCTAATATGCACAGAAAGTGTGTAAACAGACTTGAATTTATCCCAATAAGCAGCATTTTTCAGGGAGAATATGCAAATGTGAGGGGAGATTAGTCAGTATGTCTGCATATCTGGACATTTTTAATGAAGAGGTCACTTGGGTAAATGTTTAATTTTGGTGCTTGTGCGTACTAGGGCACTGTACTGAAGGGGTTGCTTGGGAAAATGTTTAATTTCAGTGTTTGTGCATATTAAGGCATGCTACTAAAGGGATCACTTGGGTAAATGTTTCATTTTGGTGTTTGTGCATACCTGGACATATTACTGAAGTGGTCACTTAGGTGAATGTTTAACTTTGGTT
>NC_056746.1:480163586-480203586 GCF_019279795.1 Protopterus annectens
CAGATCTAAATATAACTGGAAATTTAAAAACAAACTACCCTGGTGGTCTAGCAACATAAATAAACTCTAAAATAAAAGAAAAACAAGCTCATTAAAGTATACAGCAGATCAAAAGGCCCTCATATCAAGGATAACGTCAACATTTGACTAAAAATGTAAAAATACTATTCAGTCTACTAAACCAGGGCATGAACATAGGTTAACATCTGAAATTAAGAATAATTACAAGTCCTCCTTTAGCTATGTTAGGAAACTACAACATCCAGCATTGCTCTGAACATGTTATTGGTGACATCACCTCATCTGATCCAGTAGACATTGCCAGCAAAGTACAAAACAAACTCAGTGTGAATTTTACCACAAAGATGACTATCCAAACCACACATATCCCTGAATCTCTCAGAACCCACATCTTCACTAAAGAAAATGTACTAGAGGTGCTCTCCAGTACACGATCTTTAGTGAAGATACACTGGAGATGCTCTAACTTAAATACTTCCACCATGGGAGCTGATAATATATTAATAGACAGTACTAAACAAACCCTGACAGAGCCATTCCTCAAACTAGTTTACCTGAGTTTAGTCATTAGTTTTGGCCCTGGGGTTTAGTGCACAGCAGTAGTGATGCCACTCTACAAAGATGGCCCCACTATTCAATCCAGGATTTACAGGCCCATCAGCCTGACAAGTCTTTTTTTAAAGCGATAGAATGTATTATAAATGACATGATAAACTATGACATTGAAAACCTCATTAAGCTAGAAGCACAACAATTTGGCTTTGTCAAGAGTAGATTCTGTCTAATGAATCTGGTTAACTTCTTTGAAACAGTAACATAGGCTGTGGTCATGCTGCCATGTGGACAGCATGACCACAAGCTGTGGTCATACTGTCTGCATGGCATGCCTTGACCTGGCCAAGGCATCGGACATCATCCTACTTATTGGAAGAGTTTGTAAGTTTAATGCACTACTATGTGTTAAGATGAACAGCAAATTGGCAAAAAGACACAACCCACATGGTGTGGGTAACAGGTGCAGCATCAGAGAGTATAAAGTGCACAGTGATGTCCCACATGTCTCAGTGCAGTGACCTCTTTTGTTTGGCATTTACATTTCTGATCTCCAGGCCATAAACCGAGACCCCTGGCTAACCATGTTTGCAGACAGCTGTAAACTGGGAATCATTGTCAAGTTCCTCCTCTAACACCAAGCCCTTCAGCAAGAACTTAATCATAAGCATTTGTTGTCTTAAAAGTGAGCTCAAACTGAATTCTAAAAAGAGCAATATTGTCACATTTGCTAGATATTTTCTGCTCCCTGCATTTAACATGGACAACACTTCAGTCCTAAATGAGAATGCTATCAAAGACCTTGGAACTTGGGTTGTTAATTCCCTCTCCTTTGACCATCATTTAACTACAGTAGCCAGAAAATCCTTCTATTTAGCACAGCTAACTGCCAAAGGAATATCATCAGCTAGAAAGAATGCGATATTCCTACTAACAAAAATCACTGGTTTAAAAACACAAAGCTGCCATAAAGGGAATGTGTCACTGTAGTGAAGGTAGCTCGGTGGAATGCAAATCAGCCAAAAATATTTGACTGAAAACACCTTCTGTCATAGTGGGGAATTCCTTTTTCATTGCTGTGTGACCTCTGAGTAGGTATATTTAAATTCAGGGGTGGGAGTGGGGTGTCTTCCCACATGTTGAGTTCAAGGGGTGATTTTTTTAGAATTTTGCTGGAAGTGCTTTCGCTAAATATATTTGGTGGATTTTCTATCAACATAAATCCTTCCAGTAAAGACTGGAAGCATTTTACCTTTATTTAATATCTTATAGACTCCTGAAGGGAGATCTATGATCTACGTTTTACCTTGTATGTCATTAGGGACCTAATTTTCCTTGATCTCTTGTGTCTCCACAAATCAAATAGTTCCATATATACCAGAAACATGAATCTAAATCTTCATCAGCATATAAATAAAACATGGTGGAAAAATAAGTTCATTATTCAGCTCCTGAAATTGACTCCTTCTGCAAACTAAGCAGTGTGATACTTCATCTTCCTTCCAACAGTGTGACCAACTAAGCCCAACTCAAAAAAGGAGGTGCAGTCCAAATGTGGTTACTGGCACGATGTAAATGATCACAAGACTCAGTTGCCTTGTATTTCCTATGATTCTATGAACCCACAGATGAAGGGAGTAGAAAAAGCAGGTACATGAAGTGTTGGTGGGGTACTGCCAAAACATGGGCCGTGGACTGGTATGCTGAGGAGTAGGAATGTCATGGGGTATTAGGGAAATCTGTCTTGGCATTCAGAAAGGCAGGCAGCATTATAAGAAATCTTTGCTCTTGGGGGCAAAGTACTGGTGCTGTAGATAAGGGGGCTGCATATTCATACTGTAGATGGTGGTACACAAGTACCTGCTGAGCCCAGGTTTGGAAGATTAGATGTAGGATACTCTATATCCTTTATGCAAACCAGTTGGCACAGAGTGCTAAAGCTATAAGTTGTAGTTCCTGTGGGTCAGGGTTTGATTCCCCCCACCCTCATTTGCCTGCAATGCAAGTCAGTTAATCGGGCAATGATCCTGGGTCACCTCTGAAAAGAGCATTGTGTCAAGGGGGCCTACATGGTTAGCAAATGGGTTTTATTATTATTATTATTAGTAATAGTAGTAGTAGAGTTGGAAGTAGAGAGGCAATAAAGGAATGACAACAGGAAGGCAGTGGATAGGGGTAAGTGAAGAGTGGATATGAAATTCATTAAATATTACATAGAGGGTTGACTAAAACCATCGAAAGGCAGAAAATAACTGAAAGAGTGACAGTGATGGTAAAGGGGTAACAGCAGAAGTGTGTATGCTGCAGGATCTAAAGTTAATAGAGGCAGAGATGGGTGAGTTAAAAAGAATGACATTCAAACTGCTTTGGAAAGACTATATAAAGGGAAAAAGGAAGAAGTGTGCTGTTATGAGAAGAAGGTGGGGT
The DNA here is from genome assembly GCF_019279795.1 of Protopterus annectens. NCBI lineage: Eukaryota > Metazoa > Chordata > Ceratodontiformes > Protopteridae > Protopterus > Protopterus annectens. The sequence goes on from NC_056746.1 coordinate 480,166,587, forward strand.
TGGATTTGAGGTGATCAGATATGGGTGTGGGAAATGGGTAGTAGTGGTGAGATGCAAAACAGGGGAGGTGTTAGTAGTGGCACAGATCTTTTAAGGACTGAGTAATGGTAATGACGGACAGTTTGGGGAGTTCCTTATGCAGATCATGAAACCTAGAAAAGAGAGGGTGCTGATAGAAGGCCACTGTTCTTTTGCTGTGGTGATTCATCTTTCTAGACAGAACATGAAATACCTATATGCCAAAAAATAACCCAATGAAAATTTTGACTTTTGCAAATATCTTGGGATGTGCAAGCAAGAATTTCTTTTAATCTACACATCCAGTACTTACATAAAAGAGTCACAGGAATTACTTATGAGTATGAACATAACAAGTATAGCATTTTCTACAGGGTGAATTCATAAAGGTTAACTTTTAGGAATTCAGAGAGAACCCTAATATGATATAGCATGGTGATTTTTCACAAAGATGTGCAGCATTGCATAGGGCTGGCTTAGTGGCCATGCAGTATGATAATGAAGCAGTCCGGGGGGGGACTTATGCTAATGTTCCAATAATCCAGGCTAAAAAAGGTAACACTGAGAATGCCATATGACTATTTAAGCCTATCTAATCTTATTCATATAATACATCTTATATATAAAAAATGGCATTCTCAGTGTTAACTTTTTTAGTGTTAGTAAATAATTGGAAAATCAGTTGCTGCATTTTAATAGGTTGTTTTTTAATTGACAATGGTATAAGTTTTATTTGCACTGGAAGTGACATATAGGCTGATGAAGTGGTATTCCACACCACAAAAGTGCTTACTATTCAATAAACTGGGTTTTATTATTTACGTGGATTGCTTTCTTTGAACATTGGTTGGCCCATTGGATGCTGCTTTGGATTATTGTTACATGTGTTTTGTTTAGAGGACCATTTATCCATGCTGTGACCTTATTTCTGTGTATTATATTCTAATGTTTATTTACCCCTGGAATTGCCTCCAAGAAGACATCTGCATGCCCAAGTGATTCATAGTATCACCCAAATGTGTAGATCAGCACAGCTGCTCCTAACTCATTGAAATAGTGAACATGGCCAAAGACTGTGTTCATCCATCACAGTAAAGTTAAGTGCTAGGTTAGTTTAGTGGTTAGGTAGGGTTAGAAGGTGTTTGTGGGGGTGTATGCAAGAGGGCATGTGAGTTTGTGTCTGCCTTAGAGATTCTAGTAGAAGTGTAAGTGACGCGGTCAGATAGGGGTGTGCATGTGTGTATGAATGGATGACAGTTTAAGTGCAATCAGGTGGGTAGGGAACTGTGTGCATGTGTGTGTGTGTGTGTGTGTGTGTGTGTGTGTGTGTGTGTGTGTGTGTGTGTGTGTGTGTGTGTGTGTGTGTGTGTGCACATGTGTGTGCATGTGTATGTGGGTAGGCTCTCATAAGTCCACAAACCCCTAATGAGCATATTTAAAAACATTGACTAGGGGTACAATTAGCCACCTGGGGTTACACAACAACAGGGATGAGAAGAGAACACTAGCCACCAGGGTGATATGAAAAGACTTATGCCATTACAGCATTTAAGCCAGTATGAGGACAGGGCTGTAGGTGGAGCACTAGGCAACAGGGGAGACTCTCTGTGCCTGAGTGGCACCTAAACCAGTAAGGGGATCAGGACTAGGGGATCATGACTGGGAGAAATGCTAGACACCAGGAAAGACTCTCTGTGCCTTAATGGAACCAAAACCAATACAGTGATGGTGGGAGACACTAGACAGTATGGGCCTGAACAGGTTCAGTAGTTACTTTGAACAAGACTGATTTATGGCCTGACCTTACCAGGAGGCCATCACATATGAGGGAGTGCAGTGACCCCCCCCATGTTAGGAGTTACTATGCCTAGGACATTTGAACCCCTTTTGGGGATACTGGCTATCTGTTCCAAAGCATCTGTATTGATAAAATCCAGGAACCTCTGGGTGAGCATGTTCGTGCTCATATATGTCACCCAGTCGATGGTAGGATCATTGAAATCTCCCATAACTAAGGCACTGGGCTGTATGGCAAGTGACTCCAGTAAGTCCAGGTAGGTGATTTGCTTTTCTTGGTTCATGATGGGGGACCTATAGCTAGCACTGATGTGGTACAGTATTTTGCCTGTAGTTAATTGAATATGGAGTAGTTTGACAGAGTAGTACTGTATGAGCAGTCTCAAAGAACTTGGCTTTAATGAAGATGGATACACCTCCACCTTTAAAGGAAACTTAGAAAAAATGAAGCAGAACTTCACAAAATGCCAGGGAGATGACAGAAAACATGGACACAATTTCTTTAGCGCTTTCATTCAATTTATTCACTTGAACTTCTTCACCTTTGGTTCTTTCACACTCATTTTGAGATCTGAAACTGTGAAGGCATTGTAGCCTTGCATGGTCAGGGTGCTCTCCATGGCCTTGAACCATGGCTTAGCGACTGCACAGACATCAGCATCTTCCAAAGTAAGGAGTACTTCCAGGGATTGCAGTTTCATGTTTAGGTTCATAGGTTCATAGGTTTATACTAGGCTATATGCCCTAAGGCATTTATAAGCCTAGCCCAAAGTTTTGTGGCTTACGCCACCCCTTATATGAAAAAAATACTGTGGCCATTAGTTTGTTGTGCCTCTGTCCAGCAGTGACACAGAGATGATTCCCGGGGTAAACCTACGATCTCCCATCCACAGGTCAAGATTTCTCTTGAACAGAGCCAGCGAGGTGCTCTGCCTCACATGGACCGGGATTCTATTCCACAGCATAGGGAGTCTCTGAGTGATAAATCTATCCCTCCAGCACATCCTATTTATATCCGTGCTAAGGCTTAAGTCGCTTGCTCTAGTGGTTTTGGTGGATTTGGATTTTTTGAGGTGGAGCATGTCCATTAATTCCGGGTTGGACATGGCCTTGTATGTCAGGCACATGTCACCTCTGAGCAGACGGTATGCGACTGAATAGAGCTGGAGTTTCTTCAATCTGGCAGCATATGACAGATTTTGGAGTCCCTTTATCCTTTTGGTGGGGAACTTTTGGGGTCTCTCCAATTGCTGCAGATGTCGGGTGAGATACATCCCAAATGGGGCATTGTACTCGATCATTGGTCTGATAAGTTAAGAGTACAGGGGAACAATGACCTCACTAGATCTGGATGTGAATCCCTTCATGATCAGGTGGGCAATGTAGAAAGTCTTTCTAACCACTTTAGCAACGTGAGTGTCAAAAGAAAGGCCACTGTCAACCTGGGTCCCCAGGTCCCTGATAACCTCTTCTGTGCTTAGTGGATTGCCACCTATATGGTAGCTTGGGGTTACCTTGTTTTTCCCGAAGGATATGACTATACATTTTTTGGCGTTTAACTTCAGGCCATGGCTCTGGCACCAGCTATCTGTTTCCGTGAGTCCCTTCTGAAGGATATCCGTGTCCGATGCACTTTCCACTATGGCTCCCAGTTTGCAGTCGTCTGCAAACTTTGTCAGCCAAAGTCCTCCCATGTTGGCCTGTACTTCTGAGAAGTAGATGCCGAACAATAGGGGGCCAAGGACCGAGCCCTGTGGGACACCACTTGTGACCGGCTTGGAGTCTGACATAGCGCCAGCAACTCTAACCCTGTGGGTTCTGTCCTTAAGCTAGTTTGCAACTCATCTTGTGACATATGTGTTTACATTTAAGCTGGTAAGTTTTTCTACAATACCCAAGTAGGGTATTGTGTCGAAAGCCTTTGCAAGGTCAAGGTAGGCGGTATGGACTGCCTTTCCCTCATCAATGGCCTTGGTGATTGTTTCGAAGAAGTCGACCAAGTTCAAAAGGCATGATCTGCCCTTGACGAAGCCAAACTGGGTCGGGTGCAATGTCTGCAATTCCCCTATATCTTTGTTTATGAGCTCCATTATGATCCTCTCCATAGCTTTGCAGACTAGACTTGTTAAGCTTATGGGGCAGTAATTACCAGGGTCCATAGAGGCATCGCCTTTGTGGAGTGGGACCACAGTTGCCGTACGCCACTCCTTGGGCACGTATCCTGTGGTAAGGCTGAGATTAAACAGCTGCCTTATGTGCGGGTTTAATTCCTCATTTAGCTCTTGTAGCACACAGCCGGGGACACCATCCAGTCCCATTGATGCTGTGTTTTTAGCTTTAGAGAGAGCAGCTTTCACCTGCGCATTTGAGATGTCTGGGAGGCTACACTCCGCTGGGATAGTTATCTCTCCTTTAGGGGAGGGGGGTGAAGTTTGCACTGAACCTGTCTGCCAGTATGTTGGCAATGTCTGTGGGTTCAGTGATTTTTGTATCATTTTGGACTAATTCTAAGCATATCTGGGAGTTTCTGCCCAGGTTCCTAACATAGCTGAAAAAGGCCTTATGATTGTCCTTTGAATCCATGGCAATTTTTCTCTCAAAATTGGCCTTAGTTGATTTTATGAGTGCTCGTATTTTTTTACTAATAATGATCAGGGGTGACTTCCCTTTTATGGATTTTGTTCTATCATGTAATAGCTTTCTCCTCTTATTGTAAAGTTTGTTAATGGCTGGGGTCCACCAGACTGGACATTTGCCCTTTGTGGAAAGAGTCTTGGTTTTATTTGGGATTGCCTGATCCATGCAGTCCTGGAGGTGTTCATAGAAGGCATTTGTAAGGGCTTCCACAGCTTGGGTTGTGGTTTCCACTGGCTCAGGGGCCTTGAAAGATTCCACACCAGTCTTGAGTAGTGTGAAGTTTGCTTTAGAGAAGTTCTTCACTGTGGTCTTTTTTGTTTGGGGTGGGGGCGGGATGTGGATTTCCAGTGAGATTAGTTTATGATCAGATCTCACCAATGAGGGATATACTTCCGGTGTGGAGCATTTTGTCCCCATGTTTGTGATAATGAGATCTAGTATATTTTCTCCTCTCATGGGAACAGTGACTAGCTGTTCCATGGCATTTGAATTTATGAACTCCAGGAACCGTTGGGCTAGAAAGTTAGGGCTTGAGTAATGTTCCCAGTCTATATTCGGGTAGTTGAAGTGACCCAATATGATGGTGTTTGGAGATACATTTATACCCTCCAGTGTCTTCAGGAAGGCTGTGTGGGGTTCCTGAGTTTGAGAGGGTGGCCTGTAGCATGCTACAATTTGTAGAGCAGTTTTGCCTATGGTTAGTTGCACCTGGATGGTTTCCGAAGCTTCATGCATTGCCACCAACCTGGAGGTGTGGGTATCCTTTATGAATATGGATACACCCCCTCCTTTTGTGGTGTGGTCCGGGTTTTGGGGCCGGAACGCATGATATGAGGTAAAACCTAATAGTGCCAGGGTGCTCTCAGGAGCCTTGAACCAGGTTTCAGTTACAGCACAGACATCGATGTTCTCCATACTGAGAAGGGCCTCGAGTGCGTGCATTTTGAGATTTAGACTTCTGGCATTGAGCAGCATTACCCTCTGTTTCTTCCCATTTTTGTTTTCTGGGGTGGTAAGTTTATAATTTGAGCCTTGCCTAAAAAAGGCACTATGGGGGTGGCAAGAGCCTTAGCCAATATCCGGAATCCCAGGGGTGACAGGTGCAAGCCATCCCTTGCGAAGCAGCGTGGCTTGTCAAGCATGTCTTCCCAGGCAGACAGACACTGGATCCCCTTTGAATGACACCAGACATTAAGCCAGTTGTTAAAGCTGATCATCTTGTCTCTATATTGTGGCATCATTCTTGGTGAAGGAAGGATACTGCTCAGGGTCAGGGTCATACCTGCCTGGGCTACATAATCAGAGAGCTCCTCTATGTCTCTTTTCATGTAGTCCAGGGAGGTACTTCTCAGGTCATTCACACCAGCATGGACAATGACTGTGTCATATTTGTACTTGCCGTGGAGTGACCCGAGTGCTTTTGTTATGTGGCGGATTCTAGCGCCCGATAGGCAGCTTACTGTGACCCTCTCCTTGTTCAGCCTGGTGAGTGGGACGTCAGTGTGTCTGACTATGGAGTCACCTATGACAAGTATGTTTGGTGTTGTATTTGGCCTTAAGGGCTGTGACTGCTTTGCACACTGATTTTGTGGTTTATGTGTTGCTTGTGGGGTGTCTTGAGGTAGCAGTTGTTTGGGTGTCTGCTTTGGAAGCCTCTGCTGTTTAGGTAAATTTTTACTCAGAGCCTCCAAGTATGTCTTTGTGTGTTTATGTGTTTGATTCAGTGGTGTGGTAGCATTATGTGAGGCTGGTTTTGTGGTGTGTGTAGTTGCCTTCTACTCCTGTCTGGTCTTGCCAGTCCTGAGTTGAGAGAGCTCAGCCTCCAGTTTGGCTAAATAGCTGCATCTCTCACAAGTATTTGTGTTATGTGGGAGGAGGAGAGGGTTGTCTGTGTACATGAGGCAATTGTAACATTGCCTCAATATTCCCAGATTCACCAACTGGGAAGGAGAGGATGCCAGCATCTGGCCCTTCGACATCCTAGAAAAATTAAGAAGTTAGGTATGAGACTGAATAAGAGAGGACTTAGTAAGGAAGTGGGTACTCCTGGGGGGGTTTCGCAAGTGAGGGACTTTGTATAATATAGAAGTGACAAGTGCTGAGCTTTTTTTTTTTGAGAAAAAAAAAAAACTTTTAGGAATAAGTGCTGCGCTTTTTAGTCAAGGGATATACTGTTTAGGTTACTAGTAGAGCAGTTCTAAGGGAAAAAATGAAGAACAGACTTTATGGAGCCAGAAAAAGTTTAACCTTGTTAAACCGGCGCTGCCCGATGCTGCTCTAGTGGCAACTCCGCGCTAAAGCGTGCTTTATAGCAGGGAGCTGGAAAAGGCAGGAAATTACCCAAAATGGCCACTGAACTACAAGTTACTGTCTTAAACCACTCCTCTGAGGACAAACAGGCAGCTCAGTACTCCCCACTCCCACTGGTGAGTAAAGAAACTTCCCCCTGACCAAACAAAGAAAATGGAGAAGTACAGGAACCAAGACAAAGCCCAGGGATCAGCAAAATCTGATCACTGGAACAAACTAGCCAGGAAAGTTAGGAGAACAAGAATATTTTTTGTTTTTACAAGTTTTTTTTCACAGACAGAACAGAAAACACAATAAATGCTTTGCTTTTCGATTAAATGCTATCAAAAGCAAGTACACTTGAGTGTATTAGCCTGTAGTTTAACTTTTGAGCAAACTTAAACTAAGAAGTGCAACCAACAATTAAAGCTTATAAAAACAGGAAAAACAGGTAATACCAGTATAAAATAGACAGAAACAGTCGTCAAATAACACAAATGGTCGAAAAATGCAAGAAAAAAATACTTAAAATCTGGAAAGTTGCTTTTTCCTTTCTCTGCTGCTCTAGGAACTCTGCTGGATACCACGAGGAGCTGTGCTGAGTTCTCTACAGCCAGAAAAGCCTGCCAAAGCATGCTTTATAGCAGGGGGCTGGAAAAGGCAGGAAATGACCCAAAATGGCCACTGAACTACAAGTTACTGTCTTAAACCACTCCTCTGAGGACAAACAGGCAGCTCAGTACTCCCCACTCCCACTGGTGAGTAAAGAAACTTCCCCCTGACCAAACAAAGAAAATGGAGAAGTGCAGGAACCAAGACAAAGCCCAGGGATCAGCAAAATCTGATCACTGGAACAAACTAGCCAGGAAAGTTAGGAGAACAAGAATATTTTTTGTTTTTTTTCAAGTTTTTTTTCACAGATAAACATTAAGCAGCAGAACCTCGAGTTTGTCTTGAGTGGATTTTGTTACTTCATAAATTTTGTTGTTTTGACATTGCCTAAAAACACACTATGGGGTATGCAAGTGCCTTTGGCAGTACCCAAAAGCCTAGAGGAGACAGGCACAGATCATCTCTGGCAAAGCAACGTGGCTTGTCAACCATGTCTTCCCAGGCTGACAGATACTGGATCTCCCTGGACTGGCACCACAAGCTAAGCCAAGTGTTGAAGTGGATCATTGTTTGTTTATATTGTGGCATCATCCTGGGTGAAGATAGAATTCTGCTTAGGGCTAGGGTCATACCTGCCTGGGACACACAATCTGAGAGTTCAGTCATGTTTCTCTTCTTATAATCCAGAGAGGTAGGTCTCAAGTCATTCACCCCAGCATGGGATATGACAGAGTCATAACAGTACTAGTTGTTGAATGACTTGAGTGTATGTGTGATTTGATGGTTCTTGGCACCTGACAGGCCGATGACGGTGGCCTTCTCCTCATCCAGCATGGTGAGGGGGATATCTGTGTATCTCACTATGGAGTCGCCTGTGACCAAGAGATTAGGTTTTGAGGTGTTTTGCTTTAGCGGTTTATTTGCTGAGACACTAGTGTATGTGTGATCATGTGTAGTGGTTTCTATTTGCATATGTGCAAGTGGTTTATGTTTGGGAGGTCTCTCATTTTTTTGGTAGGCTTCTAGTGAGTACCTCCGCATATGTGGTTTTATGTTTCATGACCTTGTTTTGTGTGAGAGGTGAAGAGTGTGTACTGACAACCTGTTTGACATCTGGTTTGTTGTTATGTGAGACAATTGATTCCAATTTCATAGTGTAATTACATCTCTCACATAGGGTATTTGTTTGTTTTAGGAGTAAGTGGTTGTCTGCATACATGAGGCAATGGTTTACTATCAATATGTCGAAAGACAAAATAATTTGAGTCCGACATATCGAAAGTAAACCTTGAAATTCAAAACATAGAAAGAGTCACAATGTCGAATCTGCTGATCGAATTCAGCAGATTCAACATTGTTTTCGAACACATCACATGATGTCCGTATAGGAGCACATGTAAAGCAAACTCCTGTAACAAACATCCACCCCCACACCCCCTGCTAACTATATATTCCAAATCTAATATAGCACTACAGTGAGGAAAGGGAAGAATTTCCCTAACCTCACTGTACCACGATCTCTGTACAATTCTTTGAATTTATTTCAGCGAATGCACACTGCATTCGCTAACATAAACTTTCGACCATTGAGATGTTCAACCATATGAAAATTTGAATATCTGCATTTAGAATTTTTCATATGGGTACATCTCAACTCAAAATTTTAATAGTAAACCTGAGGCAATTACTATATTGCCTCAGGATGCCCATATCAATCAGGCTGGCCAGTGAAATGATGGCAAACTGCCCATCCATTATAGCAGGTTTTTACCATAGGTACTATTAGGGTAGGGAGTGGGCTAGTTTGACCAGTTTTTGTGCTAGGACTAACAAAGGTGCTTATTCTATTAAGGGCTATGGATGATAAGTGGGGCAATGCTGTTCAGTGGGCCCGTAGAGCAGTAGGGAAGCTTGGGAGGGTTGAACTGACAGATGTCTCAGGAAAAATTGAGTTTCAAGGAGTTTGCATCTATACAGGACCCTGCTAACCCCTGTTGCATGGTGCACTGCAATGCACAAACAAAAAGCTTAAAAACAGGTGAAATTAAAACACTTTTAAGCTAATCTACCAATAGGAAAGTACACAATGAACCTTCCTCCAGCAATCCCTAGCTGAGACAAGGCTGGATCCACAGTCTCCTGCCACAAGGGTGCAGGGGAGTCCTTCTTAATGTAAGATGGCTGGTTTAGTGCTCAAGTGTATCAATAACAGGCTAGATTCAGCAGGTCTGAATGTAGTCTATGCTACCTAGGTATCAGAACAGTGCAAATCAAGTGCAGAGAAGTGCAAAAACATACATAGAGCCCTTTTATGTGTTTTACAGCTGATAGACCAGATAGACAACTACTGCCACTAGATGAATATTCCCAGTCCCCCTAATATAAAAACACAGTAAAGAAGTGTCTGGAGTGAAATGCTACCACAAACAAATTCAAATATGTAGATACAACAGTGTACTTTAAACAGCTTATAAAAGTGTGATTATTCAATAAAAGTACTTCGCTTTGAATATGAGTCAAGAGCCACTCAGTTGTATAGAATTTATAAAGGCAGTAAAAAACAAGATAATCTGATTAATAAGCCCTCCAGCCAATATAACTATATTCAGAAATCACAACTGGTTCCCCAACCTAAACAGACAAGGCTACATCCCAGTGCACTAGATGGAAAATCCACTGACCTGTTTTGACGTAAAAACAATTTTTGCTAGAGTGCAAAAATACACTACTTTATCCAACAGCTAGCTAGATAATGAAGTCAGATCAAGTAGAGCAGACACTGGGAGGCAAAAATGCACTTTTTAAATATAAGCAGAAGGAAAGGTGAATAAATAATTCAGGATATCAACAGCAGTGTAGAAAAGGAGGAGCATATTAACCTCAATTTACAGTAGGGGTGAGCAGCTTAAAATCACCAGGCTTAAAGCACATCAACAAAGTGGAGGGTGGCTAGGAAACACTAGCAGGGAATCAACAGCAGTGCTTTAGTTTATGCAGGCTTGAAATCTTTTCAGTAAAAGACAAAGGGCAGAAATTCAGTGTGTATTTAAGTATCACTCAACAGACAATATGTGCAGCCTAGATAATTTAAGCATATTGCTTAGGCACAGTCTTTAATGAAGAACAATATGTTTTTCTGCAGGTTGCTAAGTTATGGAATCAGTTGTGTAAGGAAATTAGAGAAGCAACACTGTATTCTTTTAAATTGTGACAAAATTTTGTTGGATGCCACATATTTAACCCATTATTTACAGATCACAGTCTCCTTAAAATCCCTGTATTGGTTATTTGGGAAGAAAGACTTTCAGTGGGCGTGTCAAAAGGATGTGATACATGGAATGAAGGAGTACAGCTTACTGGATATCTGGAACTAAGTTAAAATGGACAAGAGGGAGTTCACATTCTCAAGGGAGTGCCTACAAATAAGTAAGTTGGACCAATTTATGATGAGTGGAGTAACATCAGGGAAAGTGAAGATGGTGGTGATAGAGGAAGATGATATTTCAGATAATGTTCATGTCTTTATTTGGGGGTTATTAGGTGGAAGGTCGAAGAAGGTAGAAGAGAGGTTGGAACTGGAACCCACTGTGGTGAGAGACAAGAAAAAGGGAGTGGACCAAAGACCAGTGGTTGCTAGTGTCTTCAAAGCAAGGAGAACTAAATGAATGGGGTAGGGCTTGATTACAGCAGGTTAATGACCTTTACCTGTGTTCAAACAACAGATGTGGTCATTCATTTTGATCATCAGACTGCTTCAGTATGCACCCACTCATGGCCATTTTACCAGTTATACACATCTTGCAGGTCTGATTTTAATCAACAAGACCAACCTTAGGTGAAATGCATCCCTAGACAGAGGACTCTGAGGAACTTAATGGTGCACACTAATCTCCATTCCCCAATACCCCTCCCCTGATTTCTCTTCATCCTGTCCATACATACACCATCCATATAGATTAGACCTATCATTTTTTAACACTTTATCTTTCTTTTAAGTCCCCAACATGCTTTTATCACACCCCAGCTGACCATGATAAGTTTGGGGGATGTAAGTGAATTAAGCCAAGGATTCACAGGATTCTAAATTGTCCAAGGTGCATCTTTTTACAACTTTTTGATTTAATACTGGCTTGAAAAAAGCATGAGTAAGGAAAGAAATACAGTCATTTTTTTTTCTTTCATGGAAAAATAAGTTGCTTTTATAGCTTAATATTCTAAGATAACAAAACAGTAGTTCCCCGATATACTAAGAAGACAACTGCAAGCATATACAAATCCTACTGGGAATAGTGTCTGTCTTCCTGCCCCTCCAAAAAATTGCTGCCATCTGTATACCCTTCTGGTGTTAGATTGTGACAAAATAAAAATATAAATGGCCAGAAGTATATACTATAGACCTGAGAATGTTGGAGAGGAAACCAAGGCACATGGATAAAGCCCATAGAAAGAGAAAGAGAGAGAGAGCACATGCAGACTCCACACAGAAGTAGTCCCAGCAAAAATTCAGCTACAGAAACAAACACCGTTAGATAGAATCACTACACAATGTGGCAATGCTAGTGATCAGCTGCTACCACACACATCCTGCCCAGACCCCCACAGAAAGTCACTTGTTGAAGGAAGTGTTGATGCTTGACTGTATAACTCAGGTGTCTGGTTGCACCAAATGAATGAAAACATATATAAATAACTGAGACATAGAAATTTATTTTCACCACTCACTGCAGTCTAAAGATAATGTGCAGCCTCCCTATTCCCACTCTCACCCACACATGTCTCAACCTCTTATCTCAAAATCAAAGAGAAAGCCCAAATTAATGGTGGACAAAAGACCAAAATTAGGGACAACTATTGCTGTTATACACTTACAAACAAGATAGAATAACAGACTTTAAATTCAGCTTGCATGTTTGAAGTTTATTAAGCCTTGAACTGAAACTTCTCTCATCATTATTAACTGACTGCAAACCTCATTTATTTGCCAGATAAACCACAAGCGTAAAAATAATAGACCAACATATCACACACAATTAGAGACAGTAATTAGTCTTCTTAGCTCACTACTGTCAGAATGCAGAGTGCAACTCATTGTAGCAGCCACCAGAATACCTCTCAACACTTTATATCAAGAATCAAAGAGAGATAGTGCCTTTATATACTTAAGACGTTGCTTGAATAACAGGCTTTTCATTAGTATACTTTTGTCTGACAACTGTTAAATTTGAAACTAAAATGCCTGTCATTATTCAATGACTTCAGTCTTCAGTGATTGTCCACATCACACATTCTATAAGCAAGAACACAAACCAAAATATAAGGTAAAATCAGGGACAGTAGTGATTGTTATGCTCTCTCTTTTTCCCTATCTCTATAATATATGGGTCTACTTTATTTCACTGAAAGCTCATTTCATTGAAACTCAGTTGCCTGCGCAGAATTTACTGAAAGCTCATTTCACTGAAAACTCATTTCACTAAAACTCATTTTGTTGAAAGTTATATATGGCCTTTTCCCCACTGTAGTGCGTTCCTGGAGTTAGTATATATATTTTGGTTATATTTTGTTTTCTGGAAAGAGCTATTCATTGGACTTGTAAGTATCCATATCTATGGTTTTAAAAATTTAAAATAACACCCCCCAATGTGACTTCTTGACTCTCTCCCATTGGTACTTTAATGGATTCCTACCTGCCCTCTAGATAGCCCCACCTTCCAGTGGCCTAATTGGTCCTCTCATATTATTTCCCCCTATAGACACAGTTCCAACCCTAATATCCACACCCACCTTATGCCTCCAAGAGCTCCATTCTTATCAGACCAGCCTTGTTTGCAAGCTCCCTCCTATTGCTTATCACTACTATGATAACCCAATCAAACCACCAACACGCACATACCCCCTCCACCTTCCACCAATCAGCAAATGGCAGGAATAGTATCACCCAGTCCCAGTTAAAAATTAATATAATGGTTTCTAAATCCATGTTCTCGAATGAATACAGAGAATTTTAATTTTTTCAATTGCAAAGCAAGCGCGAGATACTGTATTTTACTGTAAATTCGCAAAGAATGAACAAACCTTTTTTACTGTAAACTTACACTGTATTAAAACATCTAAACATGTGAAATAAAAATATTTTGTGCTCACTTACCAAGTCTTGTCACAACAAATAAAGCAATCTGAAAATAAATTATGAATCCGAACTAAGCTATTTGTTTTAGAACATTTTTACAAGTTTGTTGTTTAATACTATACCTAGACCTAAGTCATTTCACATGGAGCCTTAAGTTTGCATTCTTGGAGTCATCCTCCAATACTCATTTTTTGTATCTATACAAGTTTGGTACCATACCAAAGGCACCTGCAAACAAGGCCTCAGGGTACGGAGATCCAGCAGAGGTTCTCCATTGTGCTTGAATTTAATGTAGTATAAAAACAGAAATAAAGTTTGGAAAAATCTCTAATCAGAATAATTTCTGCACACAGGGATGTCTTTAGGCTATGGGAAGTAATCCTTTATTACATCAGTGTGAGAAGTACAATTAGTTGGTACTGTTTAGAGCACCATACTCCCCATATTGCATTATTTTTCAAAAGAAAACAAGGGTAATATTGTTCCTTTTGTAAATGCTTACTGTAAGTGGAGAAAAATGTTGACACCCCAGCCTATAAACTAGTTGAACTTGATATAGTTATACACCTGCCCTTTTAAAAGCAGAGTTAGCATTTTTCTCTGCAGATACACATCACAAATTTTAATTGAGTCTTGTTTTTTAGCTTGTTTCTGCATTACTAGTACAGTTTATTTTTCAGATTCATAACCAGAACTGACACTTCTTTTGGAAAAATATTTTTTGACATTTTTTTTCTTAAGTTTCTGGTCTCATGGTTACTCTTATTCATAATAAGAGTATACTAAAATGTGCAAGGAACACTGTTCTGCTAGATTGCTAGTTACCTGTCCACCAGACCTAGACTGCCAGTTCAATCACAGATCCCTTGTTCCTCACAGCCTTCAAAATCCTATCTGCAATCTGGAGGTCTAGTCTGGGTTGAAGTGATGTCGACATGTTTTAGTTGACTGTTCTCCCTCCTGTCAAAATTAAATTAAAAATCTTTTCTTCAGCATCTATAGTTCATCAGAAGGACATATGGAAAGATATTAAAGATAAGAGGCACATGACTTTTGTCTGACCATGATTTCTCTACTTAACCTAGGAAGACAAATACAGCTTTTACCCTAACATTAAAACTTTGTAGTCAACAGAAAGGGAAACCCTGTATTTCTATCTAGTACAGTTAAAGTCAGTCTGTCTGGAGGTCCAACTATGATTTTTGAGCTGAAAGACTTAGAGAGGTATTTCAGACAGGGTTAGAACTAATACGGAGACTTCCAAGATTTGCAGAAGTCAGACTCTCTCTCTCTCTCTCTCTCTCTCTCTCTCTCTCTCACTCCCCCCCCCCCCAATGCAATGGGCAAAATGGAGAATTTTCTTAGGAAAACAATACATTAAAGGCATAAAGCAACCTTGGCAGTGGATTATAAGAGTAGAACTTGAGTCACAAGGATGAAATGACTGAGCTTCAGTATTTAATAAGTTGCTGGTTTAGTATGTTAGCCTATTTTTGATTTATTGTGGAGGCTGTATCTATTAGCACACACTTCCTGGCCAGAACATTCATTTAGGAATGCAAGATAATGGCATAATGATTGAATGTGGTCTGTGCTGTGTGGCCCAGAGGTGCAGGATTTGATCCCCTCAGCCTCTACTGCCTAAGTGTGTGACTGTAAGCAAGTAACCAGACACTGCTCCCGGGCTGAGTATGAAAAACATCTATGGAGATAATTGCTCTACCCTGGAAAACAAACAGAAATAAATAAGCGGTTGGCAGCTGTTTAAGATTTGTTGCTGAGTTCATTAGCATAAGCTGTTCAATCTGAATTGCTTTATAACTGTTTTTGATACATAGTGCCAGCTGCTGGAATTTGTAGCATATAAAGGTTTAATGTAGAAGTTGGCAATGTTCATGTTTTTTTTCAATAAATGGACACAATAATACATATAAAAGAATTCCCTGGAATGCGTCTTGATCTGAAGAAGTCTACAGCTCTTGAAAACAGCTCAGCATGTGAAAGTGTTCATCCTTCATTTTAGTGGCTCAATAAAGTTTCCTGTTTGCTGGGCAGCCACAGTGGTGCAGCAGTTAGCCTTGTCACCTCACAGCAAGAGGTTCTTCAGTTCAATTCTCACTCTGGGGCCATCTTTTGGTTGTCTGTTCTTCAGTTAGCTTTTGAAAGTTGATACCCCACAATTCCATTGGAGTGGGTGGGGTTACATAATTATGTATACAAATTTTGTGTTAACCACCGTACAGATTTGTTCCTATTTTTTCATGGACCTTTGTCTAGATTTTTGATGTTTCCAGGTTGAGAGTTATGGAGATAAATTGGTTACAATCTGATAAAGAGAAATCGGCTAAGATATAATGTTATCTGAAAGCCTTCTGGTGTTTTCTCAGTTGAAAGAGCTATAAATATAAGACAAAACCAGACAGAACTTAGTAGACGCACAGGCTGCAATATGCATCTTAGCATGGATAACCTTTATTTCAGGTTAACTCAAGTCTATGAATGTGGCTGTCATTTTGGAACATTTGTTCCAATTAGGAGTGTAAAACTTGAATATTTGAAGATGTACATAGTTTTGTGTATTAGTATTAGTAGGTAAAACTTCAATATTTGAAGATGTACATAGTTTTGTTATTAGTGTTAAGTTAATTGGTTTTAAGGGGTATTGGGTGTATGTTAGCTTTTTGTTTTAGGGCTTTCAATAAAACAAAAAGTTTTGTAAGATGTGAGATAGGCTCAAATGGATATGACAAGAAACAACTGTATAAAAGTTCAACCTGCCAAACGATGTATGCATGTAACTAAAAAGCTAAAACTAGACATTTAACAAAAAAGATGTTATACATAAAAGGTGAGAATAATAGCTTTTTAATACAATGATGTTTTCTGTAATGTCTTTAATTGTCAATAATCTCACAGATAAATACAAAAAAGAAATAGTGGTGAACTATATTAAAAAATGTAGAATTTAAATAGCTATGCTACAGGAGACACACTCAGGAAAAAAATAAACACGTACATTTGATAAAGAAAGGTTTTCAGGATGGTTATTTAGTAGAATACCTGGGACAAAGGAAAAGAGGAGTACTTATATTAATTGCAAGAGGAGCTCCAACAGTGAGAGAAGAAGATAAAAATATGATAATAGTAGATTTGTAGTACTAAGGAGCTACTGGCAAGGGAGAAGGATTACATTAGGATGTATTTATATTCCACCTAAAACTGCTATAGTGGAGCTTAAGAAAATTCTGGAAGATATAATCAGTTTTCAGCAAGGAATAATAATTATAGGTGGGGACTGGAATTTGATTTGCAGCAGTAAAGATATGACAGGAGGGCCATAAGGGAAAGTATAACAAAGGAGGGTAGACTTTTGAAGAAATTTATGAAAATATTTAGCATGGAAGATATGAAATCAGTACTAGGAGTTTGGAGTGAATTTACATAGTATTCCCAAAAATGCAAAAACTGGGCTAGGCTAGACAGAATTTACATTTCACAGAAATGTGCATTTAATCGAAGGTCTTGATATTCACCCAATAACCTTTTCAGATCATGTGCCAATAATAGCTAAAATTAAAACATAGAGTAATGAAATAAAAATTAGACACTAGTACTTTCCCACATATCTGTTGAAAAGAGAGGAATTTAAGGAGTGGGTAGTGGAGATTATTCAGCAGCTCTTCAAGAGGATAGAAATTACTTCAGAAAATATAGCTAGGGAGTGGAATAAAATAAAGGTGGAGTTCAAAAATAGGGTGAAAATAAAAGAAAAGGAGCTATGGTTAAGAATTAACCAAAATTATTTGGAGGGAATGACAAATGTTAAAGTATTGCAGAATAGGGGGAATCTTACTGAACAAGAAGAGGAAACTGCAAAATAAAATTACTTCAATGATATATGTGAGTTTAGAAAGACTGCTGTTAAGTAACTGTTTTTTTGTTAATAACTCTAGAGCACAAAAACTTTTATTACAGTGGCACAGGCAACAAAAAGTAAAAAGAGCTATCACCAAGCTTAGAGAGCCTATAAAAAGGAAGTTAACAAGAGATCCTGTAGAGGTATTAGAAATATTTCAGAAATTCTATGAAAGTCTGCATAAAGCAGAGAAATATGGAAATCAAGAAAAGGTAGGAATGGAAATGTTTATGGAAGAATTAAATATGCCAAGGTTAGAGGTAGATGAGGCTCAATTATTAATAGTTAGGATAGGAGAAGATGATATAAAAATGGTGATGTATAACCAGTCTTCTAGACTAGAGAGTCCCCAGGAATAGATGGCATTCCTGTGGAAGTTTGGACGCTAGGAGGGAAAACAATGATAAAGATCTGGAATGTTTTGTTTAACAGTATTTTAAGAGAAGGATTTTTATTTTTATGAGCGAATAAAGATTTCTTATAACTCCTGACACTGTTTTATTCCACTGGTGTTTGCTGTTACACATTTTTGTTTTTATTTCCAGTAGTTTATTTATCTCAACGAGTGTATTTCTTTTTTATTCTCATGATTATAAAGTGTTTATGTCTATAATAGCTAAAAGAATGGCAAATATGATGCCAAACTTGATAGATAATGATCAATGTGGTTTTGTGGAAGGGAGGCAAACATTTGACAACACTAACAGAACACTGATGATTCAGAGGGAAGCAGAATGTAAGAAAATACCACTGTTGTTGTTGGTTCCTGATGCAGAGAAAGCATTTGACAGAGTAAGCTGGGACTTTATGAGCATGTCAGTGGAAGCATTTCTATTCCCTGATAAAATTACAAGGTTGTTTAGGAGAATATATGAGGGGTCAGAGGTGAAAATTAAAGTGGGTGGGGTCCTCTCTGATAATTTCTGCTTGAGCAGAGGAACCAGGCAGGGATGTTTTCTTTCCCCTTTGTTATTTGCATTATATTTAGGATCATTGGCAAAGAAAATAAAATACTCAGAAATTCAAGGATATTATTGGTATGGTAATCAAGAAAAGCTGACTCTGTTTGCAGATGATATTATTTTACAGCTAACAAAAAAACAGAAAGGACATTACAGTGTCATGGAACATTTTAAGACAGTTTAAAATCTTTTTGGGATACAAAATTAATGAAGCTAAAACAAAGGCAATAGTGGTAAATTATGTATAGACATGAACTGGTTCAGCAATATCCATATTTCTGGGAAGATGATAAAATGAAATCTTTAGGAGTATGGATTAAAATGATTCTGATTTGGCAGCTAAGGGTATGTGGGAAAAGACTAAACAAAAGATAATACAAAAACTAAGAAATTGGAAGCTCTGCTATATTGATATGGATAGCAAGAAACAAGCAGTTATTTTTTTTTGTCCCTTTAGTCTTATACACAGGGCAATCGTATTTTTATCAACCAGAGGAGAAGTTGTGGATAGCAATTAATAAAGAGCTGAAGGATTTTATCTGGGAGGAGGTAAATGCAGATAGCAATAATAATAAATTATTTGGTAAGGCACATGCTAATGCTGTAAGACTAAATGAAGGGGAGTGGAGGGAAGTGTGTGATAGGACTGTATGGAAGGCATGGGAGTGCACAGGAGTGAGAATATACTGGTTCAGAGAGAGAAAAGAGAAAGCAGGTTGCAGTGAATATGCCACAGGGTGAGGAAAAAAGGTTGTAAAGAGATAACTTGGTGAGTGTAGAAGTGGAAGTGAAGAGTCATGAGAGAGACACCATTGCTAATCAAAGTGCAAAAAGATACAAAGAAAGAAATTGAAGTTGAGATGGTGTTTGCGAATTTGGGGAGAAAGACTGGTTGGGATGGTGGTCAGAAGAGAGGAAGGCAACAGGAAACTCAGTGGCATAAATGAGGAGATTAAATTATGGGAAGAGAAAAAGTCTTGAAATTTAAGACACTTACTGTCAGCAAGCATTTTCTTGTGGGCTAGGCTTTGATTCCCTTAGCCTCCATTTACCAAGTGTGTAACTCTGGGCAAGTCACGTGAAGAGAAAGTACTTCCAAGCTAAGTCTGGAAAATGACTATGTGGATTAATCTTCCCTTGTTAAGACATATAAATAAATAAAAAAATAGCGTAGTTACTCAGGACAGGCTGGGTGTCTGCAATTTGACAGATTAGAGAAAGCACTGAGGGAGAAAATGAAAAAGGGAGACAAGATTGCTTAAGAAAGAATATCATGGAAACAAAAAGCAGAAGACAAGGAAGGCAGAGATATTATACAAGGATATTGTAGAAAAAAGTTTGAAGTTGAGGTGAAACTGTTTAAGGAAGGACGAAGAACAGAAAGAGGACAGTGTTGGAAGATGAATAGTATTACAATTTGTATTGCCTTTTGTTCTTTTTAATAAGTGAAACTTCCAGTTTTGATTTGTTAAAGTAATATTAGTGATCTGCCGTATGTTTTACTGTTGGCTTTACAGAAGTCCTTCAACATAAGGTAAGGAAAGTATAGAACTAGCAATGCTCTGGTAGTCCTAAGAGCCATAAAAAGGAAGGAAATTGTCAAATCATAATCAAAAAGGTATAAATCCATTTATTTCACTGTTTATATGTGATTGTAAATATGACCACAAATAATTAACAGTGGACAACATAGTTTTGCAATGAATAGTGCAGCTACCTTACATCCCCAGGGATGAGTGCCCAGTCCTGTTTTCCACTTACTATTGGTATACACATTTTTACATTTCTCTTTCAATCTATTTAACATCTGTTATCTGGTGAGTGGGCTGGGGACATTCACAAATGTGAGCAGTACAGAGGTATCAAACTCTTTGTACACTGTAAGAAATTGCTGGGGAGTGTAACTGATAAATGGATACGCAAAGTAGTAGAAAGTAAAATGGGAGATGAGAAGTTCAGATTTAGATAAGGATAAATCACAAACAACCCAATATTTGCAGTGTGACAGACAGTGGAGGAGAAGTCAGAAACGAGGAAAGAGTCCAACCGAGTATTACTACATTTGGAGAAAGCATATGACAAGGTCCCAAGATTTGGGCAATTCTATGATGGTTTGAAGTCCTGGAATCACTGGTAGAATTGGTGCAGGCTGTGGACAAGGACTAAATAACACAAGTAGTGTTTGGACTCACAGAGGGATTCCTAGTGGGAGTGGGTGTCATACCTTTCAACTGTACAGATTGTTGCAGAATGTCAAGATTTTCAGCTCATATTTTTGGTCTGTTCCTCATAAAATCTGTGATTCTTTGACAAATCAGTGGGATGGTGTGAGGACTGAAGTTTCTAAATAATGACATTAATTTCAGTTTCAGACTTCACATCTTTCAGAAAGTGAATGTTAAAACAAACCCTGTTACTTTAGCAACTTTCTACGTTTATAATTGCAATATTCAAAATATACCCTATTTTTGGGCCTTTATCCCCCCATTTTGTCGGGATTTGTCCAGATTTCTTGCAATAAGAGGTTGAGAGGTATAGTAGGTGTGCATCAAGGTTTAGTTCTCAGTCCTCTGCTGTTCATACTGGTGATGGACAGATAAACAAAAGTGTTACATGCAAACAATGTAGCATTACAAGCAAACTCTGAACAGGAACTTCAGCAAATTTTAGGAGAATGGAATGCAAACTAAGTACAGGCAAGGCAATTGCTATTGCAGTAAAAGGGAGAAATCAGAAGAAGAAGCTGAAAATTGAGACAGAATGAAAAATAGTGGAACAAGTTAAAAGCTTCAAGTATTGGGCAGGCATGGTTGAAGAGATGGGAAGTCTGAATGAGGAGGTCAGGAGGTCAGAGCTATAATCAGGGGGCTGCAGCTAACTGGCCCAGTGTCAGGGATATTGTAAACAGAAGAATGCCAAAGAAGCTGAAAAGAACAAAACAGTAGTGACGCCAATACATCTGTATGATACAGAAACTTGGGCAGTGAAGGCAGAGCAATTGAGGATGCTAGTGATGATGCAGATGACATGCCTGAGATGGGTGGTGGGATGCACACTGCAGTATAAATGAAAAATGATAACATCAGAAAAAAAGCCAAAATATCTCCATTTGCACAAAAAATCAAAGGTAACAGATTACGGTAGTGTGTGCATATATTCAGGAAAGCAGAAGACAGGAAGAAGGCAAAAGGAAATGAGAAAATCCCCCAAAGAGATGGACAGATTGCATGAGAGAAGACCTGCAACAGTCAGGCATGACTGCTGAAGAAGGTAGGAGAGGGGCAATGGATCATCAGAGGTGGTGCCCCAACCCTTGCAGAAAATTTGAAAAAGGGGGTTGTTGTTAATGAGGATGATGATGATGATGACAGGCTAGCCTGAAGGCTTTTTCAGCCATAACTCAAGCCAAAAGGCCTTAATTAAGGCAATTAAAAACAATAACAATTAGATATTAGTCTGAGGTGTTTATACAATAAGAAAATATATAACTGTAAAAATATTTACAGAACTATAACAACTTTCAGGAAAATAAAATACATAATTGAATGAAATATTCATATATGTGTAAAAACACACAGAAAACAAAGCTTTTGACAATAAAGAGGTGCTTACAAACAGTAAACTTTACATAATTGCAAAAAATAGCTTCAGTAATGCAATAACTAATAAATAGTAAAACAAGTAATTACTAATAAAATGGGAAAAGTACAAAATGAAAGAAGAGAGTTAGGACAAAACTGAGGATAATTTAAAATAATGGATGTTACCATTGTTTTTTAACTGGGGTAAAATTATTTGAAACTGTGCACAATGCAAAAGGAGAGAGATGGAAAGGATAGGGGAATATTGGTACAAGGAAAAGCAAATAATGAGAATATGGGCTGTTAGGGATAGAAGGGAAAATGAGAGCAGAGGAAATTATAATTAAGTGAAGTGAGTAATGAAAATGCTGCCAATGAGGGACTGAATATAAGTGGGGGGCGTATAGTTAGAAGTGATGGCAAGCATACTATAAGCCGTAGAGTAAGTGTTTATCCTAAAGAAATTTGGGATAGGCTGATTTATAATCTCTGGAAATAGTAAGTTTTAAGCTTTAGGAAAAATTTTGTAAAAGTTTTTTTTTTTATTTCAGTAGTGGTTAATATAGAAGGAGGCAGCGCAAAATAGCTTTACTACTGCTTTAGTGCTTTTAACAGGTAACAGTGCAGTGAAATGGTACGCTGGTACGACAGAGGCTGGCAAAAAGTCAAGAAAATGGAATCTATAGTCAAATGAAGAAAGAAGAAAGATAGCCATTTGTCTAGTTTATATTATATTTCTTCAGTTAAGAAGGGTATTATAATGAAGATGAGTGTCAAAGAAGTTAATAAAATCTTAGATTTGCTGAGAGCATTTTGCAACGAGGAAGTATTAAGTTAAGGTTGAAAATGGAAGGGCATTTTCTAATTTCAGAATATGTAATTTCTTGGTTAATTGTTTTCTTGTCTTGCAGGTGGGGACATTTTGCTAATATATAAGCAGCTTTATTTTGTTTAAGATGGGGGTGCTTCATAGTATATGAACTTCTGCAACATCAGCCACCACTGACTTTTTTGCCAGATGAAGTTAGTTCATGTCAGGTCAACCTCTTAGGGTCAACCACCACCATACTCAAGCAATAGCTCCCTTCTGCACAGGACCACCGCATACTGGGGAAAGCCCTGGATATAACCCTTTGCCAGATAGTTCCTGTGTCTCCATATAAGGATGACCCATTGCCCATGCCATGAAGTCTTAGAATTCTCCAAGATTAAGAAGTGGAGCAGATGAGCCAAGGTCATCATAATGTGGAAGATGATTAGCTAGAAAGAAAAGGAAAGGATGATGGAGCCATGCCTTCCCCTACATGTTGAAGATTTTAGCTGGCATGGCAGTATAATGAGCATTCTGCAGGATCATAAACCCTTCCTCTCTGGTGATGCATATCCTAGATATCCTTTCACCATTATCAACTATCACTGGGGTCCGAATGGAGAGATGATAAGTCAGCAAGCAAAGGACCATAGTATTGCCGAAACTGAATTCATCCTAAAGTCTTGGTGAGTACCTTCATGAGGTGGACCCTGGTTTTCACAAAATCACACCAAGATGACACTAACATATAGACTGTATTTTATATAGCATATATCATGGACAGAAGTAGGTCAAAAACTAAAAAAGATAGCTGAGTGCACAAGACCCAGGATAAAAAAGTGCCCTATTCTGGTAGGCGCACTGGTGCCAGGACTGGAGTGTGGAATCCTCAAAATACAGAAACATTCTTACAATGGGGCCAGGCCAGGCCTAGGGGGAGGATGGCCCTCCTGTTGTAGAAGGAAGCAGCAGTCCACAAAAAAACACAAAAACTGATAGGCCAAAGCAGATTCATAAAGACGACTGCATGGCCTATTGAGGATAAGAAAGAAATTATGTATTGTTGCTATTGTACAAAAAGCCCAGAATTTCCAGACACAAGATATTCAAAAAGATTAAGAGAGAAATTAGAAGAAAGACAAAAAAATACTTCCACAAGAGAAACTGTCAGAAGCTTCAAATAAAAGTTGTGTTCTTTAATACAACAGATTTGTGAGAAACATATAGACCAAGAAACTTTGATCCATTTGGAAAAAAACAAGCATCAGAGGAAGTGCAAAAATATAAACAACAAAACCGAGAGATTTTTGAAAAGTATAAAAAAGAAATATGGACATGGTAAAGACAGAGAGATTTGATATGGTGCAATGTCTATGCAAAGTCGAAGGACAAATTAATCAATACAAAAAAACGCAGCCCTAAAGACATTTAAAGAGAAATACAGGCAAAGGAATCTTGTCATGGAAAACTTTACAATTCAAAAAATAAGAAGGCAAAGAGGAAAAGTAAAAAAGAAGATCAGTAATGCAGAAGTTAAAGAAACAGAAACTGAGGTTATGGAGTACCTGCAAAGTGAAGGATTCAGTGTAGAAAATCTAACTCAGAAAGCATCACAGCAGGCAAGAGCAATGGACGTCCAAATTAAGGAGAAACCAGTGGATTGGGAAGCAACAGATTAGTTGCCATATGTTAATATTTTGCAGCCTTTCACAGGAAACAGTATAAACATTCACTTGATGCTGGACAGCAAGGGAAGGAACAGGAAAATGCAGCAACTCTGATGCAGTCAATGTTGAGGAGTGATAGGCCAGTGAGTTCTCATATGACAGAGCAATGGATGCCACAAGATGAAATAAAAGTGAATGTGCCACAGGAAGATGCTATAGAACTTTCTAAAGAATGCCTGCAGGAAATGGAGAACAAAAAAATGTGCCCTCAGTTTAGAAGAAAATGAGTTAAAAGTTGCTTGATTTAATAGAGATAGACAGATATATTAAGATAAATGAAAGAAATAGACTGCAGAAGATGAATAAAACCCAAAATGTTAGAAGTTTGATAAAACAAATGAACATAGTAATTAGGACTGTCCATAGAGATCCATGTGATATAACAGAAGTAAACAGGATATATTACCGTACACAAAATTAACAACACATAAAGTTCTACCACAGGAACACAGGGGAGAAAGAGAAAGGAAGGGGAGAAATCAAACAATCATGGAAGTATCGAATAGAGAATAGTATAAAGCAGTTCAGACAAGAAGTGTTACTGTTCAAAGAGTATAGAAGAGGGAACATAATAAGGAAAATACTCAGAAAGATAGACATGATAAAAGCAATGCGCAACATTATAATGGATCAGGATTTATCACGCACTATCACAAATAATAAACTAAAAATATCAGCACAGGCAGAAAAACTTAGAAGATACACAGATAAATATAAAGGAAAAGTACAAAATAAGCAATTTATTGATAGCCCAAAAAGTTTTATAGAGAATTGGGAAACAAGGTAAAAGGAATTGAAAGACCACCAAAAAAATAAAGAAATAGATATATTTTGGAGAAGTATTTATGAAAATCCTGTGGAAGATAACAGAGATGCTAAATGGAGAAAAGAAGTAAAAGAAAGAATAAGAAGTTTAAAGGTACAGGATATGAAATGGGATGAAGTAACAGCCAGAAAGATTGAAAGAAAGTTAAGAAAATCCTCTAATTGGAAAACCCACGGTCCAGATGCAGTACTTAACTTCTGGTTAAAAGTATTAACATCTTTGCACGAAGACTTAGTCATGAGTAAGAACTATTTATATGTGCACCACTGCACCCCAAACAAACACCAGCCTGATTAACAACAGGAAAAAACAATGCTCCTACTTAAGAGTGAATCTGCAAGCTACTCTAAAAATTATAGACAAATAACTTGCCTTCTGATGACGTATACACTTTACACCAGAACTGAAGCCAACAGTTATAGCCATTTAGAAGAAAACTCAATTATGGCAGTAGAACAAAAGGGCAATAAAAGAAAGTCATATGGAACAAAGGATCATGTCTTGTTAAATAAAGTCATAGTGGAGAACTGTAAAAAGTGGAAGAATTTAAGTATGGCATGGATTGGCTACAAAAAAGCATTTGGAAGTATCCCACATTCTTCGATAAAAGTGCTTAAAAATGAATAAAATACACCCTACACTGATCAACTACATTACAGTAACCATGAAACAGTGGCAAACCACTTTGCAATTAAGCCATGATAAAGGACAAATTATTATTTCAGGGATAAGAATTCAAAGGAGGATATTCCAGGGTGACTCTCTGTCACCATTGCTATTCTGCCTTGCCCTTAACCCATTAAGCTGTCTACTTAACAGATTAGGCCATGGCTATAATTTGGCTCCTAGAAAACAACAAGTATAAAGACTTCACATCTTCTCTTTGTCAATGATTTAAAATTGTATAGCTTAACAGATGAGGTGCTGAAAGCACAACTGCAAGTAGTCAAAACTTTTTTCAGATGATATAAGAATGTCATTTGGTCTTGATAAATGTGCAAAAGCAACCTTTAAAGCAGGAAAGCTGCAGCACCAGTAAAACATCAGTTTGGGACACAAATGTGATATTGATTTGCTGATACACAACCTATGTGATATAAAAAAACTTGAGCAAGAGGGAGTGTGTAAATATTTTGGAATTGATGAAGGATCAACAATAAAACATGAACAAATGCAAATAAAACTTAGGAATATTTTAGAAGACTTTAATTCTGAAAACAGTATTGACATCTAGGAACAAAATTCAAGCTATAAACCAATTTGCTCTTCCTGTCCTAACTTACAGTATTGCATTAACTGACTGGCCACAAAAGATGTTGGCTAGATTATATAGGAAAACAAGAAGGATGCTTCATGATCATCAAATGATTTATAAAAATCAGTGCATACCAGGATTACATATTCCCCATTCCAAAGGAGGTATGGGCCTCCTTGAAACTGATTATATGTATAGATCTGCAATCATGGGACTGCACACATATCTGCTGACCTTACAAGACCCAAATGTAGTGAAAGTTTTGAAACATGAGGAGAAAAAAATCTAAGATGACTTCCCTGATTAGTCTAGCCGAAGCATATCGGCATCAAGCGAGAATGGAAATCAAACCATAAGTAGATAAAAATCAGGCAGCAAATGAATATGCCAAAAAACAAAAGAAAGAATATAAGGTAAAGGATCAGATAAGAAGTCAAGAAATGTGGAAAATGCATAAATATAGTTGCAAGTATAGAAAACTCCTGGAAGAACCTCATGTTGATACGGATCCAACACAGGAATGGTTGAGGAGAGGCGAATTCAAACCAAAAGATGAAAGGTTAATATTGGTTGCCCAAGACAGTGGTGTATGTAAGTGTTGGTTTACAAACTCTATTGAACATGTGGGAGAAACAGATAAATGTAGGTTTTGTAAAACAGAATTGGAAACTGTCGCACACCTTGCTGCTGGTTGTGTCATACTAATGGGAGAAGGACTGTGTACTGAAAGGCATAATATGTGGCAAGACTGTTGCGCTGGGGATTGTGCAAACATTAAGGCACTGAAGTGGCTGAAAGACACTGAAAACTTGATCCACAAAGCATCATTGAAAATATTGAAGTCTACATTACATGGGACCACCCATTACCAACAGTTCAAAATACAGATGCAAGAAAACCAGATATAGTGGTCCATGAAAAGAAGACAAAAGTAGCATTGATCATTGAAATCGCTACACCCAGACAGTTCCAATAGTAGTAGGAGCAAAGGGTCTTATAAAAAAGAATCTACAGTCATATTTAGATATGTTACCAATATATATAACTCCTTACGAATTGCAGAAGGAGTCATTACTGGGCATATTGTGGGTGCTGCGAAGAACACTTCTGTCTGACATCAAAGATTGAAACATAATTTCATAAACTTTAATCATACTTTGACTTGGGAATGGGTTCCATTCCTGTCATGGTATTAGAAACCCAAAAGATTTGGAGAAATAAAAAAAAAAAAAAGAGAGATGCATATGCCAGATATCATTTCAGCATTATCAACTGTCACTCCATTATTTAAACCCAGGAGATTATGAATCTTGGGATGTCCCAGCATATTTTCATGTCCACCCAATAATAAAACTGAGCACAATCTGCCTCATCATTTCTGTCTCACTCCAGCCAGCTTCCTTCAGTGCCCATGCCAGTGGAGGTGGAAATAAACAGCTTTTTTATTTTTCAAAGTTTACAGAAGGATAACTCATTGTGGGTATGGATGATTAAGGAGGGGTGTGAAATGTATACCTTAAAAATTTTAATGTGTTAATCGGTCTGATAAAATGACTAAGGTAGCCAAACTTTTCAGTGAAGAATACTTGATATCTTTAGATACTTCTGAATAACATAGATTTGATTGCTTCCACTATGAGTGAATGAAATTGAATGGACCAAGAATCGGAATCCCCAAACTGCATTCACCAAAAAAAAAAAAAAAAACAGTCAAAAAACATTTTGTAGAGTGTTGTTTGTAGAGGGCAAGCATCCCTGCACCCCCAAACTTATATATACCTCTACCACCCGTGTTTGAGCAGTTTTTGCTCTTGTATTACCTCAGCAAGAGCCTGCCTGGGTGTCCTGCAGAGTCCTACAGCAGCAGAGAGAGAAAAGGAGACTTTGAGTGGTTTAAGTACCTCTGTTTTGCTTTTTATTGCTTGTTTTTGCTAGTAACATTATTCCGACCTCTGTTTTATTAACTTTGCTACTTATCTGAACTGTTTTTAAAATCAAATACTGTTTGCACTTTAAAGTATCATTTTGTAAGTGTTATTCATCTGTTTAACTGTAAAGGGCTACACACTCAAGTGCGATAGCCTGTTTTCTGTGTTAAAAGTGTTTTTATTGCTGCATTTGCTTTAACTTTTGAAAAAAATAAACAAAAAAATCCTATCCCTCTAACTCGTTTTCTGCCTTTCTAGAACTAGTAAAGTCCAGTTTTCAGATTTTGCTGAATTCTGGGCTGTTTGTAAGTTCCTGTGTTGCCCAGACCATTCTAAGATAGAGGGAAGCTTCTCTGTTCATCAGTGAGAGTGGTGAGCTTTGGAATAGCCTATCTGTTGCTGGAAGAGTGGTTTCAGCTCAGAAAATGTAGTTTTATTGGCCATTTTGGGCTATTTCTATCCCTTTCATCTTTCTGTTTAAAAACCCATGTTTCTGCAGTTTTGAGCATTGTGCAGCTCCATTTAACTAGGGTTAAACTATTCCCAATGCCATAAAGTCTGTTCTTCAAATTTTCCCTTAGAACTAGCCAGTTTCTTAGTTTTAGCACTTGAATCTGCTTCTTCAAGCCCAGCAGTTGCTCAGAACTTGCTGTAAGCCCTAATTAGCTACAAATTACCACAGCACTCATCCTTCCTTATTACCTAGAGGAAAACAGCTTTTGTACTTACTGATTTTCTAGAGGAAAACAGCGCTTGTACTTTCCTCACTTGTCTAGAGGAAATTAGTTTTATTCAGGCATGTCCAAGGGTCACCTCCCGGTGTTTTCTCCTGTCCACCTGATGACTTTGGGCATCTTGGGGCAATGTAGCAATTGCCTCATGTACACAGACAACCCTCTCCTCCTACTACCCAACACCACAACCTGTGAGAGATGCACTTGTCTAGCCAAACTGAAGGTAAAGCTCTCTTCAAACAGGACTAAACTCGTCAGTCAAGAGGAGAAGGTTAACACTTGTGCCACACCACACTCATCACATAGTTTCACTGAACCTATGCCACCAAAACCCACACATAGAAACACAAAAACATTCACAGAGGCTCTTAATAATACTCTGCCCAAGCAACAGAGATGTTCAAAGCAAAAACACAGGCAACCTCCACCCCTCAACACAACCCAAAAGGCAAATAACCCACAAACTCAGTGTGCCATTCAACCACAGGCCATAAGACAAAACAATGTACTCAACACATTAGTCATAGGTGGCTCTATAATCAGGCACACTGATGTTCCACTCACCAGACTAAACAAGGAGAAGGTTACTCTTAGCTGCCTATCGAGTGCCAGGATCCACCACATAACCCATGCACTCAGGTCACTCCACAACAAGTACAAATATGACTCTGTCATTGTCCATGTTTGTGTGAACGGCCTGAGACATACCTCCCTGGACTACATGAAAAGAGACATGGAAGAGCTCTCCGGTCTTGTAATCAAGGCAGGTATGACCCTAGCACTGAGTAGCATCCGACTTTCACCCAGAATGATACCACAGTACCAGGACAAAATGATTGACTTCAACAATTGGCTAAGCTTCTGGTGTCATTCAAAGGGGATCCAGTATCTGTCTGCCTGGAATGACTGATACTGGATTAAGAATATCCACACCTCCAGGCTAGTTGCCCAACATAATGCATCCAAAGTTATCCAAGTGCAACTAACTCTGGGCAAAACTGCAATCCAAATTGTATCTTGCTGCAGACACCCCCCCCCCACCATGCCCCAGGATTCCCACTCCTCTTTTCTTGATATACTGGAAAATATTAGGGTTCAGCTAAACACCCTAATAATGGGAGATTTCAACTACCCCACCATTAACTAGGAAAACTACTCATGTACCAACCCCTTCACTCAACGCTTTCTAGAATTCATAAATTCCAATATCCTTGACCTAGTCATTACCAACATGAGTGACTGGTGTTCCACACCTGAAGTCAGCTCCTCATTGGTCAGATCCGACCATAAGCTAATCACCATAGATATCCACATTCTGCCCCCACTCCCCATTAAGGAAACCACTGTAAAACATTTCTCCAAAGCCAACTTCATGCTTCTTAAGACAGAAGTGGCAAATTTCATGACACCCATATAGATGGACAATACAGTTATGACTGCTGAATCCTACACAAATGCACTCTCTAAGCACTTACACGAGTGCATGGATCGTGCTATCCCCAACAGAACCAAGACGCTAGCCTCCAAAAAAAAGAAGGCAATCTGGTGGTCACCTGCTATAAACAAACTATACAACAGAAGAAAGAAACTGTTGCAAAAGAGAGTAAAAACCCATGAGTGGAAGAGCTCCCTGGTCAGCCTCAGTAAGAAGCTGAGATCCCTTATAAAATCCTCCAAAACTAGCTACAAAAACAAGATTGCCACTGATTCCAAGAACAACCATAAAACATTCTATAGCTATGTCAAGAATCTCAATGGTAACACCCAGAGCTGCTCTGAGTTACAGCACAATGACATGAAAATCACAGAACTAACTGATATCACCAACATCCTGGCTGATAGGTTCACTGCTAACTTTACCCCCCCCCTCACCCCCTAAAGGGCCCATATCCATACCGGAAGAATGCAGAGCCCCTAAAATCACAACTGCACAAGTAAAAAACTGCACTCTCCAAAGCCAAGAACACAGCATCCATGGGACAGGGCAACATCCTAAGCTGCTTTCTGCATGAACTTCAGAATGAACTGTCCCCCCACCTAAGCATCATGTTCAGTCATAACCTCACGCCAGGCTTTGTACCCACTGAATGGCACACAGCAACAGTTATACCACTCCACAAAGGGGGAGCCACCATGGATCCCAGGAACTATCGCCCTATTAGTCTGATGACCCTGGTCAGCAAGGCCATGGAATGTATCATCATGGAGCTCATAAACAAAGACATTGGTAACCTCCAAACTCTGGACCCCACCCAGTTCAGGTTTGTGAAAGGCAGATCATGACTCCTGAACCTGATCAACTTCTTTGAAATAGTCACCAAAGCAGTAGACTAGGGTAAGGCATTTCACACAGCCTATCGGGACCTCACTAAGGTTTTTGACACCATCCCCCATTCTGGAATTATAGATAAACTCACTAAACTGGGTATAAATCCATATGTCACAACATGGGTCGCCAACTGGCTCACTGACAGAACCCACACTGCAAAAGTTGCAGACTCCAAATCTAATTTCTAACCAGTGAAAAGTGGAGTACCACAGGGTTCAGTCCTGAGTCTTCTCCTGTTTGGGATCTACTTCTCTGAAGTATGGGCTAACACAGAGGGCCTCTGAAGTTCGTAGATGACTGCAAATTAAGCGCCATTGTCGAGTCCCCAAATGACGTGGACATCATTCACTGAGACAGATGCCTGGTGTCAGAGCCATGGCCTAAAGCTCAATGCCAAAAAGTGCATTGTCATTCCCTTTGAAAAAAACTCTGTACCCATGAACTACCACATAGGCGGCAGTCCAATTAATGCTGAAGGTGTGATAAGAGACCTTGGGACTCAGGTGGACAGTAGTCTCTCCTTTGATAATCACATTACCACAGTAGTCAGGAAATCCTTCTACATGGCACACCTCATCACAAAAGGGTTCTCATCCAGGAAAAAAGAGGTCATTGTTCCCATCTACTCGGCACTCATTAGACTCATTATTGAGTACAATGCCCCTTTTGGAATGTACCTCACAAGACATCTGCAACAGCTGGAAAGGCCATAGAAGTACCTCACAGATAGGATTATGGGACTCAAACAGATGCCCTATGCTGGCCATCTCAAAAAACTCCAGCTTTACTCCTTAGCAGTTTATTTTCTGACAGGATTACATATCGCCTACTCCGAGGTGATCTCTGCCTAACATACAAAGCTATGTCAAACCTAGAGCTGTTGGACATGCTACACCCAAAGAAATCCCAATCCCTCTGAGATACATGCTCTAGGGACCTAAACCTTGTCACCACAATAAACAGAATATGCTGGAGGGATAGATTATTGTCCAGAGACATCCCGTACTCTGGAGCAAACTACCTATCTACGTCAAGCAACATTCCTCATTAGCACTCTTCAAGAAAAATCTTGATGAGTGGATGGGAAATAGGAAATTCATCCTGGGATCACATATGTGGCTCTGCTTGACAGGGGCACAGGAAAATAACTTTCTTGGGTGGTGAAAGCCAGTGAAGCTTGTTGGCTAGGCTTACATAGGCCCTTGGGCCAATAGCCTAGTACCTACCTATGAACCATAGTCACACCAACTCAAAAAGGGGAAAATTTCCCTGAAAAGGGCATCATTGTCAGCATAACACACCAATGTTTATTTCCTATGGAGAACCCCTGCTCTTTGGTAGGTTGAGCCTTGGGTAACAGATGCTTGAGAGTTCAGTCTTTGTTCACTGGTATGCTGACTAAAATGAATCTTGGAAAATGTTAACTACCAGTTTAGGGTTGTGAAACCAGGAAAGGATAGCGTTAAAGTCACCTTGAATAAGTGTTGAATCAACAGTATTAATACCAATGCCCAAGCTAGCTATTAATAGTTTTTTTTCTTTTTTGATGTTATCGAATTTTACTGAAAAATAACTCATATGTTAATTGGTCTGACAGAATGACCAAGGGGGGGTATACAATCTGTAAATGATAACACCTAGCCTATTTATACATTTTCATCAACCCAAGTCTAATGCAACCAGATAGTGCACCACACAAGATGAACTGAGGAAGAGAGGGACCAGAGGATTCTTTCAAAGCACAAGAACTGTCATGGCCTCAGTTTATAAGTGTTAAGTTTCAACTAGTTATTGAATAGCCAGGAATGTATGTCATCGGCCAGGAAATACACACTTATTATGTAATCTTGTCAGAAAGAAAGGCTGATCTGAATATCATCAGCATATATACTGTACGCTATAACCCTCTTCCTTATAAACTTTTCTAGTGGTAGCGCCTAAACCATGAGCAACAAAGGACCTAAGATGGAACCATGTGGTACTCCACATCGAAGAGTCTGGGATGAAGAGAAGTTAATTCCCAGAACAATTATTTTCAGAATGACCAGATAAGTAGGCTGCAAACCACTCCTAAATCATAGAAGAGATACCATAGTAGAATTATAAATGCATGCTCAAAGTGCTATGATCTTTTCTATCAAATGTAGCTAAGAGATCTAGGAGGACTGGTACCAATTAGTCCAAATGGTCTCTAACTATTATAAGATAATTAACTACTCAGATAGGAGCTGCCTCCATACTATCACAAGTGCAAAATCCAGATTGAAATGGATCCATAAGCCCATTTGTTGTGAGTGGAATCTTAAGCTGAATAGCTGACTTTCCCAATACCCTTTCCTAAGAAGTGTCCAAATATGGTTTCATGACAGTAAGAATAAAAAGGCTCCCTTTAAGGCTGAAGGAAGACTCCGGATCTCAAAGATGAGACAAATACCCAAAATATCACTGGTCCAAAACATCATAACTAACCAGAACTAGTTTTGATGAACTGGGATCTTAGGCTGTAAGTTGTCAGATATTATACCATGACCCCCCCAAAACGTGCACGCTGATTGGCCAGCGTGCACATTGTAAATCGAGTTATACTAATGGAAAAAGGTCCGTCGCCGGACTTTTTCCATTAGTATAACTCTGCTTTTAAAACACTGTCTCGCTATGTTAAATGGGTTTAACATAGCGAGACAGCTTTAAAATAAGCAACGGAGATCTCCGTTGCTTATCTTATAGCTGTCTCGCTATTCTAATCCCATTTAACATAGTGAGACAGGTTTTAAAAAAGCAATGGAGAAAGCAAGATCTCCGTTGCTTTTTACTGTTCGCTATGTTAAATGGGTTTAACATAGCGAGACAGTTTTAAAATAAGCAATGGACATATCCGTTGCTTATTTTAAAACTGTCTCGCTACGTTAAACCCATTTAACATAGCGAAAACAGTAAAAAGCAACGGAGATCTTGCTTTCTCCGCTGCTTTTGCCCACATCTCTGATGTACTGCGCAGGCGCGCAGTACATCAGAACTGCTGCGGATGCCAGACATCTGCGGAAGGGCAGTAAACAGGCATTATACTATGCCATTATTTAAGAAAAGTAATAGTTTCTTTTCTTAAATAATGTCATGATAATAGCAATAACCACTTCTGGGTGTGGGTAATGCTGTATTTACCACGGTTGGCTTTGTTTGGTCCCTCGGCCCTCGGGACCAAACCACGCCGTAGGTAAATCCAGCATTACCCACACCCAGGCGTGGGTTATTGCTATAATAGCCATTAGCTTGGGATAAACAGGAATGTCAAATACAATCCAGGGAACAGCAGAACAGAAAAGCTGAGGCTACAAAATTACCCATGAGTATAGGTGGCACTGGAATAGATCTGAAGTAGCAAATATCATATATAAAAAAAAAAGCAAACAGCAGACAACATCCTGAAACAAGGCTAGTGGTGAAATAGGCTGGACTGCACAACCTCTCCATCACACTTAAGACTACCACTGGTCATTTACCTGTACTGTCATCTCTCTGGAAAGGAATATTGCCTTCTCTTGAAAAATATCAGCCTACTAAGTAACATAATGTTCATGCAGGTCAGGTTTGGCAGGCCACAGACCTATATAGTACCAATGTTACAACACTCAACAAGCTTCTCATTGTAGGAGATGAAAAGTTTGGTGAAACCAGGGTTCTTGTCTCTTAACTGATACTGGGTATACATGAGTTGGGGGCTAGAGGTCTAGTACCAGGGAAAGAGTCCTATTATAGTCAGTGACCATAGCATCCAGAGATTCATTGCCATTCTCTGGAAGGAACTGAATTATCATGAAAGAAAATTGTTCTGAACTGATATGCTTAGTAGAATGAATCATTTTCAGTTCACAATCAGCAGATTATGGTTCAGAAGCTCCAGATAGAAGTAAAGATAGAACTAGTCAGAGAAAGACCCTAGTTCCACCACAAATGTACCTAGTTAATAAATGCTTAAATAAATGAGTAAAAATAAATACATTGCATCAGAGTCTTACATTTTATTATTTAACGCTTTCATCATTATTCTTCCAACACATGGAATTAAAGTTTTAATTTCATCAGGAGAAAACTAAATTCCATTAGCATGAATGAAGCTTCTTCAAAGAAAATGTTATTAAAGCCCCTAATCAAGTACCACTAAAGGAAATCAATTAACTAAAACACTTATGCTTGCTGGGATAAAATAATAATAGCAAGAAAGAACTTTGGAGAAAAAGAAAAAAATGTTTGCTTCAAAGAAAAAACATTCAACATTATTCCTTGGAAGCATCTATTCAACTGGCAGAACTAATACAATCATTTAGGTAAGGATTTGACTTACTGATTTATAAAAAATAATCAGGTGTAGCTACAGCGGCCATGGTGGTTCAGCAGATAGCGTTGCCACCTCACAAGAGGTTCTCCGGTTTGATTCTTGGCTGAAGTGCCTTCTGTGTGGAGTCTGCATGTCCTCCCTGTGGTCATGTGGGTTTCCTCCGGGTGCTCTGGTTTCCTCCCACATCCCAAAGACATGCTGTAGGTGGACTGGACACTCTAAATTGGCCCTAGGTGTGAGTGATGTGTGTGTGTGTGTGCCTTCTGTGGAAGGTTGTGTGCGAGGCTGGCAACTCAACACCTTAAAACTCCACTGTCACTAATGAGCAGACAGGTGATCCATTGTGGTGACCCCTAACCAGGAAAAGCTGAAAGAAGAAGAAGTTTCACAAAATAAGCCTTGAAGGCATGCATATAGCACGTATCTTGAGAAACTTCTGCTTAGAAGAATAATTTAGGTATATCAAGTACTATCTAAATTAAAGTATCATCAGAATCTAGAGCTGGCGTCAAACAGTACAACAAATCATTTACTTAATCTGCAGACTCACTTCAACTGCACCTCTAATTACATCACCAAACCCATAGTTGGATTTTCGTTCTAAACTTGACAATTCATGGATTGTAAAAGAAAGCCAGATCGCATAAGAGAATTAACACTTTAGAAGGTCTGGCTAAAATAATCCTTTACGTGTAAGCATGATTTTTCTCTGCATGGAGGTAGGTTTATTGGTTCATAGGTGATCACTAAACTAAGAACCTCAGGGAGCCTATTTAAGCCATGCCATGCTTCCCAGATGCATCCATGTTTGGATTCCTTGGGGTTATTTTTAAAGGGTATATGTAGACATAGGTATGGGTGGTCAATCATTTAGAGTCTTCCTCTGTCTGCTAGAGACACAGGTGCCAAACCAGAAGAAAATTTCCAATTCCCCATCCACTGTTCCAAGTTATGCTTGAATTCGGTTAGAGAGGAACTCTATTTCACATGGATAGGAAGCCCATTCCAGAGAAGGGGTAGTCTCTAAGACATATATCTGTCCCTCCAACATATCCTATTTACATTGCAGATGAGGTTTAGGTCCCCTAGATTGGGTAATTCTGATGCTATTT